>NW_012105032.1:596934-634791 GCF_000951045.1 Mandrillus leucophaeus
TTTTTTTTTTTTTTTTCTTTACGAGGCATTGCAATAACAAATTATAGGAATTGAGAAGGATACACAGAGTTAACCAAAATTTAATTTAACCAACAAGTTTGTATTTCTTAAAAAAATAAGTTATTAAGTCTCTTGAGAATATATTGTCATGTAGTTCACAGACTCTTTCAGAATTCTGGAACCTGGAATATAAGCTTGTGAGGGAGAAAGAGGAGACATATTTGCTCTGGGGACATTAAACTGAGAATGAAACCCCCATGACTAAAAGGCCCTGGGTATGGAAACTATATGCTAGTCTGGAGTGGTCGGGATCTTTCAAAGGATATGTAGAAATGGCAGTGAGGAAGAAAGACAAGTAAGAAAGAGAACCTTATTTTTAAGACTTAATATCTCAAGCTCCCTAGATTTGCATTTTAAAAATAGGTTATGCTAAAATGTTTTTGCTGAAAATTAATGTCCATAGAAAACTTTCTCTCTTTTCATGACAGTGATTCATCAAGCATTAAGTTGATTTTTATATATATATATAAAATCAATGTATTGTCTGAGTTCTTTAACAAAATAGAAGTTCCATTAGAATACTTCTTAGTTTCCCTAGTTTACCACTGTATTTCCAGTGCCTAGAAATTTGCCCATCACATGGGAGACAATAAATATTTATTGAGTTATTGTGTTAAATAATGTTTAGATGTGTTTGAGACAACTAGTCTTAAAGAGCATTCCTTTGAATTATCCTATAGGTTTTTCATTTATATTATGTTGAACCAAAGAAATGTTCATTAAGATTATATTGTTAACTTCTTCTGTATTAATGCATAATATAAATACAAAAACCTTATCAAGTTAATGGTTTATACTTTTCCTGAGCTAATAGCATATATATAATGATTTCTGCTTCCTTGTTTATGATGTGATGACAAGGGTAGCTGTGTCACTGTGGGCCACAGGAGCACCACATTCCAGGAAGCACTAGTCACACATACCAGCTTACATGTTTGGCAGGCAGGATGGGCCTTTGACTGAGAAATAATACTGTTTTCTTCCTTTCCCAAAGGTGCTCTTAGAGCTAGAGGTTCTATTAATTTCCTGAGTTTTTTTTTTTTTACATAAATCTTTATTGGAATATTAGAAACAAATGAAAAACTATACAAAAGTCAACTCAAGAGGGATAAAATAAAATCCTGAAGCTATTAAAACACTAGAAGAAATCCAGGGAAAACTCTTCCTAACATTGGTCTAAGCAAAAAATACAAGACCTCAAATGCACAAACAACAAAACAAAAATAGACAAATGGGACTTAATCTTCAAATCTTCTACAAAGCAAAAGAAATCACCAACAGAGAACAGACAACTTGCAAAATGGGAGAAAATATTTACAAACTATAAACCCAAGAAGGGACTAATATCCAGAATTTACAAGGAACTAAAATAACTCAACAAAAACAAACAAACAAACAAACAAAACAAGAGCATTAAAATATGGGCACAGGGCATAAATAGACATTTTTCAAAAGAAGAGATAAAAATGGCCAACAAGCATATGAAAAAAATACTCAATATCCCTAGTCATCAGATAAATGCAAATTAAAACCTTAGTGAGATATCATCACAAACCAGTAAGATTGGCTGTTACTAAAAATGCAAAGAAAACAAAACAAAAACTAAAACAAAAGCAGATGTTGGCAAGGATGCAGAGAAAAGAGAACATTTATGCACTGTTGGTGGGAATGTAAATTATTACAGTTTCTATGGAAAACAATATGGATATTTCTCAAATAACTAAAAGTAGAACTACCATTCAATCCAGCAATTCCAATACTGGGTATCTACACAAAGGAAAATAAATCATTTTATGAAAAAGATATTATGTTTGCGTATCACTGGACTATGCACAATAGCAGACATGGAATATTTTAATGTCAATCTACAGATGATTGGATAAGGAAAATGTGGTATATACACACACACACAAACTACACATGCACACACACAAAACTGGAATACTATTCAGCCATTAAAAGTATGAAATCCTGTCTTTTGTAGAAGTGTGGATGGAGACGGACTCTATCATCTTAAGAGAAATAACTCAGAAACAGAAAGTCAAATATTGCATGTTCTTGTTTATAATTGGGAGACAAATTATGTGTACACATGGATATAGAGTGTGGAAATAATAAATATTGAAGACTTGGAAGGGTGGGAGGATGACAAATGAGAAATTACTCGATGGCTACAATGTACACTATTCCAGTGATGGTTACACTAAAAGCCCAGACTTCACCACCATACAATACATTCATGTAACAAAACAGCATTTGTACCCCTTAAATTTATAGAAATATGAAAATGAAAATGAATTGAGATAAAAATAAGTGTCTGTTATAAAAATGGATCACTGCTTGTTTACATGGAATTGCATCAGTTAATTATTATCAGACCAGCTAATTCAACATTAGGGAGTTGGCCGTGGAAACCGAGAGAGACACTAAATGAGAGAGAACTGCATTATAGCAAAGATGAATACAGCAAGGTACCAGACTAGCATAACATGGTGCATACATCGAAGAGGTGGTTCAAGTTTTATGGCTTCAAGAAAACAGGGTTACGACATAGTCAGAAAATTTGGAAAAATACTTACAAAGTGCACGTCAAGATACAGACAAGAAATGTTTTCATTATTGTGCCATTCAGATTTGTTAAATTTGCCTTTGTATTCCTGATGTTATCTATTTAACAATATGAACCTTCTTCATGTAACAGATCTTCTTTCACTAAATCTAGTTGTCACTTTTTTTTGGTGCTTGTGGGGCATCCAGTCAACTTCAGACAGCCTCTAATGCGGTGGTGATGGTGTTGATACTGTTGTTTCCTAACCGGGAGTAGGAGAACACTGACCCTGCCAAATGGAAGTAAAAACAATATAAACAGAATAAAACACTTTACTGGAAATTTCAAACCTACATAAAAGTAAGGAGAATAATATAATGAAGCCCTGGATGTACTCATGACTCATCCCCAACAATTAACTCATGAGCACTCTTGTCTCATATATACCCACACTGAGATTGTCACTCCCCTTTTTACATTGTTATTAAACCAATTTCAGAAATTCTATTACTTCATCCATCAATATTTTATATGCCCCTCAAAAAGATAAGTACTTCTCCAGAAAACATAAACACAATGCCACAATCAAACTTAAATTTTTAAAAATGTCATTAAAGTTAAAATTTTGTAAAACAATATCTTAGGTAAAATTTGCGTATCTAAATGGTGAGGAAGGATTTCTCTTAAATTTTTCAATTACTGCAGGTTATTAGAGAAAATTAAAGAAATCCCTGCATTACGTGATACAAGGACCTTAATTTCTACAAGTCCAAAAAAGTGGCCCTTCGATAAAGAGATGTTGCTTTTTGCAATGAAGACACTGAAAATGTTTGCTTGTCTGCATGGGTAGCGGGCATACCATTGTGAAGTTAAATGAAGTCAATATTGTCGAAGTGATAGTGTTCAGATACAGTATGAGATAATGGACTGTTAGTTAATGTACCAGATTCCTTGTACATAATTGGTCAATAATGTGTTACAAAATCACAAGAAGATACTTTTCATCTTAATATGGAGAGTTCAAATTTTTCTGTTACTCAAAAGCATAATACACACTATTATAAAGTTTATATAAATGGAGGTAACAGGCACAGTTTTATGAGGCTTTGGGAAAAATATTCCATGATGACCTTGAAAAGCCTGCAGAATTTATGTGATGTTGATAATTCCTTTTCAATTTTTGTGTGACTGTAAGGCATAATAGCCTCTCTTAAGGACCTTGTAAGTGAAGAAAATATTTAAGGGTGTTCAAACTGTCTACAGAAATGTCACATTAGAGAGAAATGATTTCAAAGTGAAATAATTATCAATTGTGTAACGTATTGCAGACCTATCTTTTCTACTGTTATAGGTGAATTTTTATAAATAATTGATTCATATTTAACGAGCAGAAGGCAGTTATATAGGGCTTTTTTACTATAAAGATAATTGATTCAATGACAAGGAAATGTGATAAAATGATGGTGGATTCTTTGGGAAACCTTTAACTCTCTTGGTATGCAGAAGTAAATTTAGGGAGGTGCTCTAGCATTAACACTTAGAAAAATTTTATAGTTATTATTGATCCAAAACCTGAAATATGTCACATAATATTATGCAGACAAAGACACATACAAAGATATACATATGCACACGTTTGTGAAACAGTCAAATGGTTGGAGCTGATGTATATTGAAATGTGAATGGACGTTTTGATATGCACCTAAGTCATGATTGCTCGAGCATACTATTACTTAAAATGGGGAGGAATAGACTTATAATTTATAGTGATTAGCTCTACTATGTAAGATCTCTGTGAAGAGATTAAGAGCAAAAGAAGGGGAAAAAAACTTTCAAATGGCCCCTAAGGTCAAATGTCATCAATTTACCCTTAAACTGAAAGGATACTTGTGTTCCTTACCGTCTTTATCTGAAGTAAAAGAAAAATATTTTTTGCTATGATGCTCACTTATTATTTAAAAAATCCTCAATATTTAATGGTGACCATAGTATGCCCCTTTTAGGTCTCTAAAGCAGGGAAGACTCATTCAAGGGTCTATTTAATTGAAACACTAAAGTCATCCTTGGTGGCTTGTAATGTAAAATTTGTCCAGGACAATTCTTCAGAAATGGATCCAATTGCATTGTGATAATTTTTATAATTATTCTTTATATTTCTGTAATTTGACAGATATCACATTATGTGGGTTATTAATGGAAAACTGGTAATCCGGTATGGGGAGTAAACAGGAAAATAACTTTTAAGGCTAACTGACATGTATTTTAAGGGTGATTCATCAAGTACAGGTAAGTGACAAAAGATTAGAATAGACATGTTTAGGATGCGGAGTTTCTGTAATAACAACATAATCATTGTGTAGATTTTCTTTGAATAAATGTGAAAACTCATGAGGTAGTGGTCTCTAAGGTGTTTTAGAGCTGCAATCAGATGGTTTCCTTTATATTTTCTTTTCTTTTTTTCTTTTTGGAGACAGAGTCTTGCTCTGTCACCCAGACTGAAGTTCAATGGCACAATCTTGACTCATTGCAACCTCTGCCTCCCGGGTTCAAGGAATTCTCTCCTGCCTCTGCCTCCCAAGTAACTGCGATTACAGATATGCACCACCAGATCCAGCTAATTTTTGTGTTTTTAGTAGAGATGGGGTTTCGCCATGTTGGCCAGGTTGGTCTCAAATTCCTGACCTCAGGTGATCCACCTGCCTTGGCCTCCCAAAGTGCTGGGATTACAGGCATGAGCCACCACCCCTGGCCAGTTTCCTTTATATTTTCAAAGAGAGATGTCTAAATATTGGAATTACCAAAAAGCACAATTTGTGGCCTAATTGCTTATACATAAATGGAAGTAGAAGAAATACCTCCTCGTATTTCCTGCAAGCATTCAGTGCCTCTCTAAATAATAATTAGAGATTTGGAAAAACATCTATATTGTCCAAAGCATAAATGACAAACAAGTCTGGTAGACAGAATAATGACCCTCCAAAGATGTCCACATGTTAATCCCCAGAGACTGTAAATATGCTACCTTATATAACCAAAGGGACTTTACAGATGTGATTGAGTTAAGAATCTTGAGATGGGGGGTTATCTTGGAGTATCTGAATTAGCCTAATGTAATGAAAGTGATCCTTATAAGAAGGATGCAGAAAGGTCAAAAGGAGAAAAGGTGATGGGGCTACAGAAGGGCGGGGGGAGAGAGAGAGAGAGAGAGAACAATTGAATGATGCTAGTCTACTAGACTCCAAGATGGAGGTAGAAGCGAACAGCAACATAATAAAATAAACATAAAAATGCAGGTGGTCTCTGGAAGTCTGCAAAGGCAAGACAAGGAAACATTCTCCTTTAAAACCTCCCAAAAGAACCATCTCTGCTGACACCTTGATTTTAGGCCAGTGAGACTGATTTTGAACTTCTGACTTCCAGATCCATAATATAATATAGGTATGCTGTTTTAAGTCATAAAGTTTGTGGTAGTTTGTTACAACAGCAATAGGAAACTAATAACATTTCCCTCAATATTCTGTCCAATAATAGGAAACCAGAAATTTCTAATGGTAAGGATTGTACCTGTCTAGGAACAGGTAAGATTGGTCTTAACTAAGTCTTACTATATACTGAAGAGAGCCTTCTTTGTGAATTGTTAAATTTTGTAACACTCTGGCAGCCATTCACATGGCTGATGACATGCTATGGAAATTTTCAGATCTTATCTGAAAATGACATGCTTATAGAGTACAGACAGAATTATATGAGCCTACTTGACTTTAAACTGTAGTGATTAAATTAATTGGAATTGGGGGCTTGATGTGTTAAAAACCTTTTACTTGAAATTTATATTTGTGCATATTGACAGGGCTTTTTAAGGCATTGTTTGTGATTAGGACTAATTTTTTAACCTTGAATTTCTTAAAAAGATTAAGGATTTCCCGAGAAAGCTTAGATCCACCAGTTTGAAGAAATAAATTTAAGAATTGGGAATGAGTTCACTGGCTAAGAAAAAAAGTTCATTGCTATCATTATGATAAAACCTTAAAAGCTTCTTATTAAAGGAGGTAGATTTTTCTTCCTTAATGAGATGATTGAATGGAACATAATTTGATGATCAGTGATTACACTCAATGAGAAAAAAAAGCATATAAATGGCACAGCTACATTTTTTAAAGTCTTTGTTCTGCAATTTCGATGCCAGAAATCTTGAGTGGGCTTCAATCAACAAAATAACACCCATATAGCTTATTGGTCTATAAGTTACAAATTCATATTCAAACTGATGGTTTCTCACATATCTTCATAAGGAGATGTTAAAGGATTGGAAGATTTAATATCACAATTCAGAATGTTACTGGGCATTGATATAAGATGGTAATAGAGACACTTTTATGAGAATACAGTGTCAAAAATTGCCTTGACAAGCATGCATAGTTTATATTGTGAAGAAACTTTTTATAATATCTCCAGTCCTATTAGAAATGCAAATTTACTTGCAAGAATTTGGTTAACTAACAGGTGTAAATAAATCCTCAAAGACCATGTATGAAAAGTGTGTGTCAGGAAATGCTACATGGATATAAAAATATCTAAGTACTATTAAGTTCCCAGTAAGATTTTAAAAAATTAATTTATGTGTCATGCTGCAGCCACATTTATATGGCCTGTGGTTGTACAAAATGAGTAGTACTACTGAGAATTTGTTATCTCCAACAAACTTGAGGGTCCTATATAGAGTTATGAGATTGTAAAATGAATTTATTTTATTCGTTGGACTCATGAGGTCTGTGTAAGCATCAGACATATCTTGGCAGAATTTGTAGTACTCCAGCTTGAACGGCCTTGTTAAATGTTTGGTGTCAGTAACATGCTAGGAATTGGACTTTGAAAATTACATTGAAATGATACAAAACTTCTCCAGAATCCCTATAAATCTCCAGGTTTGCAGCGTTCAGTTGATAGAAGTGGATTGTTTTTAAATTTAGGAGAATGTATTCTGAGCAATACCTGTCCAAAATATAAAAGATGACTTATAAATCTGATTGGAAGTTTCCATTTGATACTGTATGATAGGAAAGTGTGTTTTTATTACTTCTGTGGTTTTTATTTGAATGCATATTTTATGCTTATATACGTAAAATTTATATCTGTGGTTTACTCTTGTAATTTGAATATAGTGAAATTCATACATTGTAAATGTGAAATTCAATGAGTCAAAGACTTATAACTATGTAATTCATAACCTTAGTAAGGTACAGAGCATGTTTATAACCTCAGAAAGTGTTGCTCTGATTTTTATTAAAATATTTAATTTTGTCTATTTGAGATTTTCATATAAATGTAACCATATAATATGTATAGCTGGACCTCTGTGTCTGCAAATGCTGATTCAACCGCACTATGCCACTTTATATAAGGGACTTGAGCATCCATGGATTTTGATATCTACAGGGGGCTTTAGAACCAATTCCCTGTGGATAGTGAGAGATGATTGTACTATATTGTGCCAGGCCTTTTTTCATTGAGCATAATATTCTCAGATTCTGTCATGTTGTTGCACGTATAAGTCATTCGTTCTTTTGTATCTTACAGTATTAGTTCATTATAAGGAAAAACCACATTTCATTTATCCATTTTATGCTGATAAATATTTGACTTCTTTCTAGGTTTGGCTATTAAGAATAAAGCTGCTATAAACATTCATGTACAGATCTTTTGGTAGATTATTTTTGCATATTACTTGAGTAAATTTCTAGAAGGGCTAATTTCTGTATCACAAGACAAATGTGTATTTAATTCTATCAGAAACTTCCAAAGTGGCATAGGTTATTTTAAGTAGTTACGCCATTTTAAAATCCCACAAACAACTACAAGAACTTTGGTTTCTCCACACCATCACTAATATTTGAATTAGTCAATCCTTTTGTAGCCAATCAACGTGGGTGAGAGGTAATATATCTTTGTTTTATTTTGCAATTTTCTGATGACTAATAATACTGAGTACTTTTTCGTCTACATACTGGTTATTCATATGTCCTCTCAGTGAATTATGCATTTAAGTTTTTTAAAATTTTAATAGGTTTGTTTTATATTATTGGATTATATGGGACTTTCATATATTCTTGATACAAAGCTTTCATTGAATATAGAGTGAAGATAATTTATAGCAGTGACATCCTTATTCATTTTTTAAATTGTACTTTTTGATGAGCAGACATTTTTATTTGAGAAATTTTTGTTAATACTTTAAAAAATGTTTGGTATTACTTTCCATGTGCTATTTAAGACACTTTGTTTATATCATGAGTGTGAGACATTTGCCTATTTATTCTAGTGGAAGATTTATAGATTCAGTTTTTAAATGTGGCCCTACTGGCTGGGCACGGTGGCTTACACCTGTAATCCCAGCACTTTGAGAGACCAAGGCGGGCGGATCACAAGGTCAGGAGTTCGAGAGCAACCTGGCCAATATAGTGAAACCCTGTCTCTACTAAACATATAAAAATTAGCCGGGAGTAGTGCCACGTGCCTGTAGTCCCAGCTACCCAGGAGGCTGAGGCAGAAAAATCGCTTGAACCCGGGAGGTGGAAATTGCAGTGAGTTGAGATCATGCCACGGCATGAATTAAGGATCAAGGTTCATGCCTTTTCAGAAGTTTTTAATATGGACATCCATTTTTTCTATCAGCATATGTAAAAAAGAATTTGAATTCTCAATATCATTGATTTGGATCATCTTATAGTAATATTGAATCTTTTTAATCTGTTTCATTGATCCATTTGCCTATTCTTATGCCCAACAGTACTATTCTCATTATTGCAGTATCATGGCAATCATTAAAATCAGACAGTGTAATTCCATCAAATTTGGTTTTTTTAAAGATTGTTTTGACAATAATAGATCCTTAAACTGTTAATTTCTAATAACATTTTGGAAAAAAATGCTTTAGATCTATAATTCAATTTAAGAAGAACTGATGTTTTAACATATTGAAACTTCCAACACATAAACACAATAAATCTTCATATTTGTTCAGTTCTTTTAAAAATGTACTTTTAGGAATATTCTGTAGTTTTCAGTATGAATGTGCTGCAAATATCTGATTAAATTTATTCATAAATATTTGACTTTTATTACTTTATAAAAGATATTTTTCAATATCATTTCTGTTCCTTATATTCTCATTATAATTTTTATATGTATGTTTGATCATGTGATCTTGCTAAACTCACCTATAAGTACTTTTAGTTGTTTTTTAGCTTTCTTTTTGATTTCTATAAAAACAATAATGCCTTCTGCAAACAGATGTATTTTTCTTTTTCAGTTTTATGCCTTTTTTCCCTCTTACAACATGGACAAGACCTCCGGTACAATGTTGATCAAAAGTGGTAAGATTCAATATCCATGCCTTGTGTTCAGTTTTCAGGGAAGATGTTCAACATGTCACCATTGAGTCTAATATTAGTTGTAGGAAATTCAAATATACCCATTATCAGATTAAGTGTGTTTCTTTTTGCTCCTTGTGTGCTGAGAGATTTTATAATAAATGTGTATTACATCATTTAAATTACTTTCCTACATGTAAATTATCATTTGATTTTAAACATTTATTTTATTAATATGGTGAATAAAATTGATATTTTAAAGTTATGTAACTCTTGAATTCCTGGGCAAACTTCCACACATTGATGGATATAATTGCCTTACATTTGTTTTCCTTTATCTATATTTGAGGAATATTGGACTATATATTTATAAAATAGACTTTGTTTCCTAAAAAATGTTTAGGGTCCCAGACAAGTTAGTGGAAGTTACAGAAATTTCCCACATATCTCCTGCCCTACCTCCCTCCAACCCTATCAAAATTCCAAACCAGAGTGGTACATTTGTTACATCAATAAACCTGCACTGTCAAACCATTATCACCAAAAGGCCTAGGGTTCACTCATGGTACAAATTCACGGTTTTGATGAAAAACCTTTCTACCTTTGGAAATTCTTTAGGTGGACTAAAACCTTTTTTTTTTTTCTTAAACAAAACAAAACATGTGCTTAGTACCTATGTTTGTTTCTTTTAAACTTTATTATCATATTTAATTCACCCTATTTCTCCTTCGTTTTTGCCATCTTCAGCCTATTGTGCATTGCATTACCCAATCCCTTTGGCCTTTAGGGGTACCAGAAACTACTTTGCATTGTGAAAAACTTGACCTTGGTATGTGTAATGGCTAAGAAAAAAAAATACTTTTAGAGGTCGCTGATGGCAGCTTCTTACAGTAAATGTTTATGACTAGAGGGGCCTACTTGTTTTCTTTTGTGCTGGGATGAGAAAAGCATGATTCTGGACACCTAGATGCTATATAAACACTCCCCACTGAGGGATAAGATACCCATGTAGGATGGGCTGATCACAGAATAGGCTAATTGGCATTAGGTTGCCCACTAGCCTCTGAGTAATGTATTTTTAGTAAAATACACTGTGAAAGCATTGTGTGGTTCAGTCCCTATGGTAGAATTACTATTGGCAAATTCATACAGTCTGCAGCAAACTCGATCCTTGCCTCTTTGGAGGAAAGAATTCAGCCAAGGGGCAGAAGTAGGTTTAAGGTAGAGTGAGCTACCAAGGCAAATTTTATAGCAGGAGTGAGAGTATATTAAAAAGTTTTAGACCCCGTCTCTACTAAAAAGTACAAAAAACCAGCCGGGCGAGGTGGCGGGCGCCTGTAGTCCCAGCTACTCGGGAGGCTGAGGCAGGAGAATGGCGTAAACCCGGGAGGCGGAGATCTGGCCACTGCACTCCAGCCTGGGCGACAGAGCGAGACTCCGTCTCAAAAAAAAAAAAAAAAAAAAAAAGTTTTAGAGCAGGAATGATAGAAAGGAAAGTACACTTGGAAGAGGGACAACAGGGTGACTTTGGAGATCCAAGTGCCTTGTTCAGCCCTGGATTTAGAATTTTATACATTGACATTGATCTAGGGTGTGCATTTCTCTCCTTTCAATTTTTTCATTGGGTTAGGTTGTCCATAGGCATAGTGGTCTGCCAGCACTTGTGAGGACTTATATACACAATATGTTTACTGAAATTTGTACATGCTCATTTGAGGCATTTTCTTCCTTAACAGATGAGCATTTCCAGGGGAATTTCATATACTGGTTAAACTCTGCCATTTTGCCTCTTAGTGCACATGCTTAAGCCTGCTTATCCAACTCCTAAGATCTTATTGGGAAGCTACTGATCACCAGCTCCAGGTTTTTTTGTCTATCTATTGGGAGACTGTCTTTCCATGGCACTGGCTGTGACTAATTATCACTTTAGAGAGGCAGTTTAACAAGCACTTGACTATCACCTGATTCACCTGATGGTCGCCTGACATTCTTGACATTCTTGGCAGCAGGATGCTCTTCTGCTCTCCTGTCCTGCTGTTGTCTGCTTAATTATCTACTGTAACATTTCCCTGACATTTCCCTGTACATTCCCAAAGAATTTACCCAATTCTTTGGGGTAATGAATGAAGGTCCATCCTCTGTAACGGCTTCCTGCTGACAGGGAGGCTGTGGTGGTTGTTCTGTGGGTCTTGGCCTCTTGCTAGCTGTCAGGGCAGGGTAGCTCTGTAAGTTGATGAAAGTTTTATCCAGCCAGATCTAAGGCTGACAGAAGCATGATTTCACTTCTGTTGTGTTCTACTGATGGGCATCTAGGGGTCCTCTGTAGAGGGTGACTCTTGAATGTTGGGGGGATGGTATCCCTCACTGAGGATCATCTGTAGCCTGATGGCCTGAAGACAAGAGGAGACAACCTGGGTTAGTAGATTTAGAAGACATGGACCAAAAAGGAGCAAAAGTAGGAGACTAACAAGTGATAGTAAAAAGGGAGGAACCCAGAAGAATCATTTATAGGTTCTTTCACAATTTAACTGGCCCTCACAGGTTTGTTCCCATAAATAGGAGTCTCAATTTATAAGTTGCCTGATATCTTGTACTTTTTTTGATTGATTTACCCAAAGCAACATTTTTTTTTTATTTAAGGCTAAGGCTAAACAAATTCCTTGCTGCGCTGTTATTCACATACCTAGTCCTTAGCTGTTTTGGAGGACTATGGATACTAGAGAGTCTATTTGTTCTTGTACAGCTGTTAATGTTTTAGCCATAGCACCAATATCAGCTATATCTTTTTAAAGTTGGCTATATAGGTCAAGGAGGCTTGTGTGACTGTGGCAATTCCAGTGCCTGTACCAGTTGTAATGTCAAGTCCCATGGGAAGGGGAATTAATTGGTCAGACCTGCTGACCCTGGGCAAGATGGAATGCCCATAGATTGGTACTAGAAGAGAGAGATTGCCAAGGGCTATGAAGGTGTCCTGGGATACATAGCTTATGGTACACATTCCAGCCTAGTTAGTGGGGAGACGTTAATGAAATGATTGGCCACAAATATAGAAGGGAAGGCTTCTCCAGTTTTAAGACAAGTAGAGATATCAAAATGAAATAAGAGAGTGAGGACAGCTCCATAAAACTCCAAGGTTGCTGATATGACCAGGTAGTTGGTGGCTAGTTAGGCCTGCTAAGACTTGGATGCATGGAGTTTGGCTTTGGCTAGTTTCCTTTGTTCTATTCTCCCCCTCACCCTCCCACCAAAAAAAAAAAAAAAAAAAAAAAAAGAGTATTTTGAGTTAGGTCAGTAGAACTTACTCTACTGTAGAGCTGAGGTTGGCAGTTTGCAGACATTGGATATAAACAGCAGGCTAGACCAGAAAGTTTGAGTACTGCATGAGCTTTGGCATTCTTGACAAAACTGAGTGAATTTATCTAGAAAATTTCCCTTAGAAAAAGTAATATTTAGAGGGTTGGGGAATCTTGGTTGATGGCAGAATTGGTTGTGAGGGTATGTTTGGTAAGTCTGTTGGCTAGTGACTACAGTGAATGTAACATTACAAATGGTATTGGGAAGAGCATCTACATGTGTTCCATTTTCCTTCTTCTTTTTCTCATTTTTTTTTCTCTTGGCCATAACACATATAGGAGCGATCCTCATTAAGGCAATATTAATAGATATGGGTCCAAAAATGGGAGGCTTCTTGAGGATATTAGGAAAATCTTGTATTATTTTTGTAAGAAGGCTATTTGCAGACCCAATCATTCATTTCAGATTAGGGTCCCATTGACAGGAAATATGTAACTCTGCCTCTATTCTTGCCCAATCTCTAGGTGAGGCTGGATGAGTTCTCCCTGGTATTTCAGTTGAAGAACTAGAACATAGCCAGCAATTAGTGGAGTAAGGGAATCCTGTGCTTTGGAGCAATTGCTGAGCTTTTTTCAATAATAGGAAATCAGGATGCTAGTGCACTGTTAGTAAAGGGATGAAAATGAGAACAAGCAGGTGTGGGCCCATGGTGATCTAAGGTGAGATAAACTGGCCACAAAGAAAGCTGCCACTGGAGCTCTCGGTGGTGTACAAGTTACAGTTAGGGTGAAATAGTTATAACAATCAGAGCAATTGTGAACAAAATTCCTAATATTGGGGTTACCTTATTGTGAGGTCAAAGGATGTTGGTGGGATTACTTATATTTTTGCTTAAAAAGTAATTTCAGATCTTCCAGTGACTCACAAGTCTATTCTGGAGCTGAGGTTTCTGGTTCTGGCTCTGGTGTTTTGGGGATTTTTCATGACTTCACTTGGGTGTGATGTATCTAGCTGGCAGTCACTGGTACTTTAATGGCTGTGGTGGTAGATAATAGAACAGTGAGGGACCCCTTCCAGACTGGAGTTAGTTGGGAATTTGGGATTCCATCCTTCTAAGTTTTAATGATATCTGGTGAGCTTGGAGGATATAGAGGTGTGTATTTTTTCCCTTCCAATTTTGGGTTTGTTTGTAATGCATATTTCCAGAGAGCCTGTTGGAAGCCTGCTAAAGAAGAGGCATACCTGGGTGATTGTGGCAATTTCTTCATCTACTAAGAAGTCAAAATATAGCAATGTCCTATCGTATGAGGTCTCAAAGGGGCTTAACTGCAAGGGAGTCTCAGGGAAACACAGATCTGAGGGAGGGTTAAGGATAAGAGGTACTGCCATGGCTGTGCAGTTTCCTGATAGAGTATATAGAGAATGCATTTGAAGGTTTGGTTGGTTTTTTCCACTTTTCCTGTAGATTGTGGCCTTCAGGCAGAGTGAAGGTACCACTTTATTCCCAGGGCACTACTAACCTGTTGAGTCACTTGGGAAAGGAAGGAAGGACCACCACTGCTCTGCAATAGCCTGGGGAGCCTGAACTGGGAAATAAGTTCCTTTAGAAAAAAATTAGTTATTTTTTGTGCCTTGGTAGTCCTTGTGGGTCAGGCTTTTACCCATCCTAATGTAGGCATCTACACAGACCAAGAGGTACACCTGCAGTGTGCAGGGATCTGAGTGAAACTCATCTGCCAGTCTGCTGAGGGTATGCACTGCTCCTATGGACTGGACTTATTAATGGAGTGGGCTTCCCTTTCTGGGGATTATTTACGGTGCACAAGGTGCTTGACAAACCGTTGAATAGTTTTCTTTAGTTCCTTCCCACTGAACACCCCTTTACAAATTTGCCCTAGACTTTTTCCAAAGTGGCAGGAGTCATGTAAAGTCTTGATGACTTTCCATTGGGAGGCTTTAGGTAGATGGAGAAGTTCTCCCAACCTGTACTATCCATTGGTTTTCTTTTTGACACCCATGTTGTGTGGTCAATCTATATTTTTCTCCTTAGTGTATTAAAGAGTGGGAAGTTCATTGGGGAGTGAAGGGAGTAAGGCCCCCATGAGGGTATCTTTTGAGATGGCTACCTCTTTAGCTTTTTGGTTTACTGAACTATTTCCCTGTGCAGTTTCATTAGAGCTTTTCTGGTGTCCTTTGTGGTGTACTACTGCCATCTCCTGAGGCAGATGAAGATCCTCTAGTGACTCTAAGATTTGAGGCCTATACTTAATAGAAGTATTCAGAGCTGTTAGGTATCCCTTTCCTCCTCAATAGCCTCGTGGGTGTGAAGCACCAGATAGGTGTATTTGGAACCTGTGTAGATTCTCTTTCTTTCCCCTAGTTTTAGATATCTGATCAACATGATGCGTTTGGCTAGATGTGCTGGGGTTCCCGGGGAAAGAACTTTAGCCTCTATGACTTGGTGAAGGCACAGTATAGTGTACCCTGTATGTCTAGCTCCATTTCTGATAAAGCTACTCGCATCTGAAAACCATATTTCATACAGGTTATTTATTGGCTGATATTTTAAGTCTTCACGACTGGCATAAACTTGGTTAAGTGTCTCCCAACACAAATGTGTTGAGTTATTGTCTCCTTGTAGTAAGGAGTAAGGAGTAAGGAGGCTGCGTTAAGGGTAGAATACTGCTCAACTGCTACCTGTGAAATTTCTAACAACAAGACTTGGCACTTTAGCAATCTGTTGTCAGTGAGCCATCGTGACCCTTTTATGTCTAATAAGGTGCCTGTTTTGTAGGATCTCAGGAGCCACATTGACTGTCCCATGGTGAGTTTGAGGACCTCCCCGAGCAGAGGACTGCTGCAGCCACTACTCTGAAGCAATGTGGCCAACCTTATACTACTACGTCTAGGTTCTTTGAAAAGTAGCCAACAGGACATTGCATTGGACCAATGGTTTAAATTAGAACTCCGTGAGTTAAACCTTGTTTTTCAGTGACAAAAGCCTAAAATAGTTTGGCTAGTATGGGTGGCCCATGGGCTGGGACATGTAAGAGGGCAGTTTTTAGCTACCTAAAGGCTTACTCCTGATCCTTTTCCCAGAGAAGTGGTCCCTATTAAACCTTTCTTTTAGATCCTGATTAAAGGACTTGACAATACCACCACACGCCAGAATTCAAAGCCTGCAAATCCTGTCATCCCCAGAAAGGCACAAAGTTGCTTTCAGACGATTGGGGTAGGTATTCTAAGGATGACCTGTATTTATTCTGGGAGAGGTTACATATTCTGGGGGTCAAGATTATCCCTAGGTTTTGGACATCTTGTCTTAGAAGCTGCGCCTTGGCCTTGGACACCTTGTACCCTCTGTTTGTGTGTAAATTTAATGTGTGGACTAGATGTTGTATTTACAACTCTCTTGTGGGGCAGCAGATTCACAGGTCTTCTACATACTGTAGGAGATGTCCTCCCCACTCAAGATTAGGTCCTGCAAAGCTCTAGGCAAGGCTTGCCCAAACAGATGGGAACTATCTCTAAAACCTTGTGAAAGCACTGTCCAGGTAAGCTGCTTACTCCTTCCTTTTTTATTTTTCCACTAACATGAAATGAGTTTGGAAGAATAAGTCTAGGGAATAGAAAAGAAAGAGTCTTTGAGGTCTAAGACTGAAAACCACTAAGCATCTGGAGGTACTTCTACAACTATTTAAGGGTTGGGTTTATTGAGACTACTGCTTCATTTATAATTTGCAGATCCTGGACTAGCCTGTTTTCTCTCTTGATCATTTTTACAGGTAAGATAGAAGTATTCCAGGGTGAGTTACAGGATATTAATAATCCATATTTAGACCTTTTTCTATACGGGGCTGAAGTCCCTCTTTATCCTCTGTCTGAAAAGGAAATTGACTTCCACAAGGATAACTAGAAGGATTCTTGAGCTGAATTACTACACACATTGCCATTATGATCTTTTCTGGCATCCCTGAGGCCCTAACCTCTAGATTAATGGGAAGCTCCATGGGTAGTACATCTTTGTGTGTGGTTTCATTGAGACATAAGATTGCATTTGAAAAGGGGGATGTTGGCTCTGGAGGAAAGGTTAATAGAGCCCCTAGTCTGAACAAAATATCTCTATTTAAAAGGAGCATAGGACATTCTGGCATCACTAAAAACAAATGAGAAAAGACAGTTTTCCCCCACAAGCAGCACAAAGAACGAATAAACCTCTAGGTTATGGAAACCCCATTTAACCCCATCACCTGGCAGGTTTTGGAGGATAATTGCCTAGGAAAATAGGTAAGCTTATTGTCCTTCCTGCCACATCCAAACAGTCCTTGGCTCCATTCCTTCAATAGTGATGCTCAATCCAGGAGCCAGCTGGAGTGTAGGAAGGACCCCTTCAGCTCAAAGCCATGAGGAGTTGCAATTCTGTCCTGGGAGGCCTTCAGTCCTCAGGAAAGCCTCATTTCCAGTGGCAGAGCTTGTGACAGAGGGGACAAGCCATGCAGTTTATCCCACCGGAGAAGTTTGCCCTCCAGTGGGCTGGCTTCCGGCTTTGATGGCAGTTACATGGAAGGGTATTCTGAAGGCAACATGGAGGAGACTGGGGGACGTGTAGGGCAGCCATCAGTTGGAGCTGCCACTTTTACTTTTGCCTCTCCCTTTCCTGAGAAAGTTCCTTTTCCTCCTGGTCCCAGTTGTAAAAGACAGAGAAAGCTATATTGAGGATGTCAGGCATATGGGTGTTGGGGCCAAGAACTTGTTTTGGGAGTTTCCTCTGAATATCTGGAGCTTCCTGAGTCAAACAATTGTTCTTTTGTACTAGTTGCCCTTCTGGTGGCTCTGGATCTAGGTTTATATGTTTCATTAGGGCTCTTTGTAGCCTCTCTAGGAAAGCAGTGAGATTTTCAAGAGGTCTTGATCTATTAAGGACAACTTGTAATTCACAGGCTTTCTTCTGCTAGCCTTCATTCCCTCTATCAGACAGAGGAACATGTGATTCTTTGTCCACATACCCCCATGGGTATTGTAATCCTAGCTGGCATCAACCTGGGAAACTGCAGTGATTTCCACAGCGTAGCCACCAGGGTCAGCCATTTGCATCGTGTTTGCAAACTGCTGAGCTGCCTCATAATGGAGTCACATTCTGCCTCTAGACAGAGGTTGCCCTAGTATGACTAATAGGTCCCTGCAGGTGAGTTCAAATGTTAATTCCAGTTTATGGAACCTTTTGATGTATTTCTCAGAATGCTCTATAAACCTCCCTTGATCCATTTTAATTTGGCTCAGGTTCTGCACAGTGAATGGAGTCTGAACTCTAGTGGGTCCACTGGGGCCGCAACCCTCCTGAAGTGAGCATAACTTAAGGGGGTGGTATCCAGAAGATGGCCTTGGGTAGGGAGGGGAAGCCTCCAGGACTGGGAGACTAGGATATAATGCAGCAGAACGGTCAGTGGGGCTTGAGTCAAGCTTTACCCTTAGGTTTTATGGGGCTTGAACCCTGTGCAAGCCCAATAAGGGGTCTCCCAAACCAGTTTTAGGGGGCTGTCTGAATACGACTGCTATCATCACTGGATTTATTTTACAAGCCTGATAAAGGTCAAGACAGTTTCCTAGGGTCATGAAGGCCTGTATATAAGGAATATCTGTCTATTTTCCATGGTGGTGGCAAAACAAATCTAGCTGATGAATTGTATTAAAATGTGTCCGTTTTCCAGCTATGATTCCTGATCCCAGAGCTTGTATTCAACTCAGGCTTTGTTACAGAAAAATATTAGCCTTTTCCTCTTTAGGTCTTAGTGGTCAAACTTTTCTCAGTTCTTTAGGATGCAACCAAGGGGCATGTCCTGTAGTACAGAGACATGATCACCCATCTGTGAAGAGAGAACAGAGAAGAAAAAAGAAAAAGAAATCACTCCCTCTTATTTTGCTATTATCTTTTCCTGAACAGGGTGTCCCTCATTCATCCTGGGGGTTCCAGAATGAACTGGTCTCACTGGATACCCTTAAATGTGGTCCCTTCTTGTCTTATGGAGTTGCAATTACCCACCTGAGAACAGAGAACATACCAGTGTGAACACGGGGCCCCCTATTCATCCTTGGGGTTCTGGAATGAACTGACCTTATGGGGTACACCTAACTTTGCCTTCATCATTGTTCTATGGTAATCTGTTCTGTGTCTGGAGCCTGGGATCAGCATTCATCTATGTCCTATGGGTACTGTGGTCTTTTGTGCCTGTGTCCTTGGGTCATCCTATATTACTTGTCTGTACGACCTTATAGTGACTCTCATTTGGAGCATTCTAGCAACAAAATGATGATCTCTTTTCTCATATTCCCATTTCCCACGTCCTTTAAGTAGATGAGAATCATGTTTTTCAGCTAACTGCTGCAAGGGGACTGGACTTCCCTCCCTTCGAATATAACCTTGAAGGTTCTGATGCATATAGAGAAGGGCATGGAAATAGTTAAAGGAATGGAGGAAAATTTATATTCGGGGTTCCTTTGCTTGCTGGGATAACATGCAGAGCAAATGCTTAAACGGACAGAACAATCCCTCTGCTAAAGAAAGAAGCAGGAGAAAACAAGAGGGAGACTCATGTAAAGCCTTTATATGTTCACAAAAACAGTAGCCCTTGGATTAGAGACTGCAACTTTTATTTGCCTTCTTGATGTAAAGGAGGAACCTCTGAAGGAGTTGGGGCTTGAGATAAGGGCTCACAAATTGCAATAAAAGCATTTTATTTTCCTCTCAAATGGGTGCTAACTAAACAAACAAAGCAAGTTGGTGGGGTCCTTAAAAGGGCCACAGAGTGAGGTCCTATGCAGGTGGACGAACCACTTCACAAGAAACTGAAAATCTTAGCCTTGGAGCACAATAAGGACAAACAACATACAGAAAGCCATTAGAAGCCAGTAGAGCTGGGGTTCTGATTAGTGCCTTTCCTGGCAAGGAGTCAACAGACAGAGGAAGGGTTGGAGGTTATCTGATCTGGAAAACAAAGTATATATCTCAGGGGATATCTGCAATGAAGCTTGTCTCTTGGCTGCCAGGCAGACACAGCAAGAGCTATGGGTGTACAAATGAAAGGAAGTCGTACAGCATGCAAAGTGAAAGCAGACAAAAGGCAGACTTTTCCCCAAGGTAGACAGTCCAGCAGGTGTACAAGGCCATTTCAGGATATAGACAGAGAAAACAGGAAAGGAGGTGATGTGCGTTTTTTTTTTTTTTTTGAGAAACAGCTAATTATAGTTCAAGAAGCAGAGGAAATCCCAAACATCACATAGTCTTAGGCTTTAGCCCTACCACTCTCATAAGCCTCCAGTCCGTGAGGGCCATTAGTGTCTCAGGTCTACTCAGTGCAGACTCCAAGTTCCTTCCCATCGCCATGAGCCACCTGTCAGGGTGAACTGAGAGATCAGCCAGGGGAAGCAGAGCCACTGTCACTGAGAGAAATCATTCTAGGGGTGGGGGGGCGGTGGTTGGTAAACAGGAGAGGAAACAGAGAGAAGAAAACTGCATATGAGGGTTGAATGCCTCCAGTCCAAGAAGGTGAGGCATAAAGGTGTCCTACCACTAGGGAACATAGTCTAGTCATACGACAACAAAGTACATTACCAACAACAAACCCATCCAGATATGTAGCAAATTTGATCTTTGCCCCTTTGGAGGAAAGAATTTAGGGGTAGGAGTAGGTTTAAGGTAGAGGGAGAGATGGAGGTAAGTTTTAGAGCAGGAGTTAAGAG
Organism: Mandrillus leucophaeus; assembly: GCF_000951045.1. Taxonomy (NCBI): domain Eukaryota; kingdom Metazoa; phylum Chordata; class Mammalia; order Primates; family Cercopithecidae; genus Mandrillus; species Mandrillus leucophaeus. Next base: position 617,944 of record NW_012105032.1, read on the forward strand.
TTTATTAAAAGGTTTTAGAGCAGGAATTAAAGGAAGCAACGTACACTTGGAAGAGGGCCAGGAGGGTGACGAGAGATCCAAGTGCCCTGCTTAACCCTGGACTTAGAGTTTTTTACCTTAGCATGGATCTGGGGTTTGCATTTTTTCCTCCCTTGATTGTTCCTTTGGAGTAGGCTGTCCGCATGCACAGTGGCCTGCCAGCACTTGCAAGAGGCTGCATGAGCAATATGTTGAGGCAAGAGAATAGCTTGAAGCCGGGAGGCAGAGGTTGCAGTGAGCTGAGATCGAGAAGACAAGGAGGATGACCCTCTTTGGAGCATTCTGTAGGTTTTATGGCACCTATACTTGCCAGAGTAAAATTGAAGTAAGATAGTCCTTGTGCAATTTACATTAAGGAAGAAGAGCCCTAAGGTCAACCTGCAAACTATAGACTTCTTACGTCCACTTTTTCTCTATTTTCTTTTCTGCCTGCTTTAAATCTGCTGTTGTTTTTCTACTGAGATAAAAACCACTGTTTGGATCTAACAGATTTTTCTTCGTTCGTTTGTTTGTTTTGGCAAGCCAGTGAATTTGTATTTATCTCATGGCTAAAGTACTGAAATAAAAGCTATAGAATCTTTGTGAATGTGTGTGTGTGTGTGTGTGTGTGTGTGTGTGTGTGTGTATTTGGAGGCCTAGACTTCTGTAATTTTCTGTTCAATTGGCAATTAAATCTATTTTAATTTCCCGTTAGCTAACCAGACTTTCTCTTTATACCTTATGATGTGAATTTTGCTCTCTGATTTTCACCTGAGTTGTTTTCTTTAATATGCAGATATAGGACTATTTAGCTGATAACTGCCAGGGTAAGAAAACAGGTTATCAAGAGTTTGCAAGTCTAAAATAGGAAAAATAAGGAGGGTTTAAGAATTTATAACATGTACTTCTATCAGCAAACCTAATACATCTCCGTATTTGTGTGTTGCATACACAATATTTCACTACTGAAAATATATAAAAGAGCTCTAAATAATTGGCTTGGGAAAATAAAAGCGTTCAAATAAAATACTTTATCAGGAAAGAAGAAAAGACTACTCAAGTGTTTTTTTTGAGTTTATGTAACTTCAGTAAAATCTTTAAGAACTAAGTTAGGTTTAAAATTATTGATAAAGTAATGTTAGAAATGTCTTAGGAATTACTAGCATACATTTTCGTTTGCATTTATTAATCAATCAACTTCATACTTATCCCTTCCAAGTATTATAAGATATCAAAACTTGGCACAGGGGTTACAAAACTATAAACCCAGCCTAAAACAGAATAATATTTGCTTGTGTAACTTTTAATAAATAAGACATTGATATTGGTTTAATATAAATGGCTACATCTTGAATTAGTAAAATTACTGTACCTTCTAATTTTGTGGCTTTAGGCAGTCTAGTCCACAGGCAGTAAGGAGGTTTGTTTTGAGAAAGGACTGGTATCATCTTTGTTTCAAAGCTAAACTGTACGTTTCTCCAACAGTCCAGGAATGAACAAGGACATCTTGGAGACTAGAAGCAAGATACAATCAGTTAGGTCATATCTTTTTCACTTTCTCAGTTACAATTTTACAATGGTGGTTTCATAACTTTAAATCATGACTCTCACAATTTTCATAAAAAATCTAGGTAAACAATTAAAATAAAATAATTAGGTAAATGTAATGGGATAAATACTTGCAGACAAACTTGTCATAATTTAGTAAAGTTCTATTAAATTAAATAACAGATATTTCATTATTTGGGTATTTTCCAATAAAAATATATTGTAGGAAAACTTGCTAAAAAAGTTGTGTCCTTTTTAAAAAAGGTGAACAAGTTTTGTCTAATTCAAAATGTATTTAAAAGTTGTGTATAAAACAAGGTAAAGGAACCAGGAAATAAGAAAAATGTACAGAAATTTATAAAAAATAAAGAGTTTCTTGTGGCAAGAAAGCTTAAAGAGAAGTAATTTTATATGAGAAAGAATTTTTATGGTAAATTTAGTCCTAAAATAAAATGACTGGTTATTTCAGAAAGACAGATGTTCAGGACAAACCAGAAAGTCGAACCATGTCATGAATGGTATCTGTAAGTCACAATAAGAGGATTTATGTAAAAAATTTTTCTATGATCAAGTTGTTTATAATTAAAGGCAAATTATAACACTTTCTAGAGATTGGACTTGATGGAAAAAAAGCCTCTATATACACTAAATTATCAGTTAGAACAATAAAATTTTCTAAAGGGGTTTATTTACTCTTAATAAATTATAAGATATTTTAACTTTATCTAATGCAAAATTCAACTTTTATTTCATCTTGCTGTTTTTTGGCTTTCTCTCCCCTTTCAAAAGCTAAGATTTCTTAAAGGTCTAAAGGAAATGTTTTCTTCCAACATAATATTCTGTGTAATGCAGAAAGTGTTTTCTCCTGCCTCTTGTTAACTGGCCTAACAGGCTTTATGTTTCATCAAAATAATTCCTATACCATTGTTTTTAAGTTTGGTTTGCTTAGGAAAGAAACCGAGATTTAATTTTCTTTTAAATTAAGGATATTACATCTGTGTATTTTCCTGCATATGCTTTTAAGGTCCTTGTGACATTGAGTTATGGGGCTTTTGACTCCTGGGTCTAAAAAGAACACCGAGTCTGGCTAAATCTTAAACACTGACAATTAAAGCCTCATCTGCAGGCCTCATAGAAGGAGCCAATCAAAATAAACTGCATTCCTGAGACACAGGGTCAAAAACTAAGGCTATTCAGCTCCTCAAGGCCCAGGGCCTATCATGGAACAGGTGGGCACATGAGATTGTAGCGGTCGATTTTGAAAGATAAAATAAGTTCAGTTTCTCTATAAATTAATCATTAATGTCAAAGGCACACTGATGCAAGATCAGCATATGGGCCTCTGTGTCAGATTAACAAGGTTTTCTTAAAGCATTAACCAACTCCTTAATAAAGGTTATAAAGATTATAAAAGGCTTATGAAGGTTATATCTTTTGGTCAAAATTAAAATTTTATTGATTGTTTATACAATTTTGAAAAACAAATTTAATGGGCTTTATGCTGTTTTTATTAGGGAATACTGTTTGGAAAATTAAGTCTCCTCTCTCAAAGAATGAAGGTTTTTGCCTTCTTTTTTTAAATCCTTGAGTTATCATTTTATTTAAATGAATGACTTATTTTACCATAATGTATTTTGTAATATCAAGTGTTTTAAACCTTATGCTTTTTTTTGGAGGAGAGAATGAAAATGTTCTACATTCCATTGTGGAGATGGCTGTTCAATCCTGTGAATATACACCAAATTGTACCATTAAACTATACACTTTAAATGGGTTAATTATATGGCATGTAAATTATATCTCAATAAAGATGTTATAAAAAATAAATGAGATAAGGCAAGAAAATAAAATACAGGATAAAGTTGATAAGTTGAGATATAAGTGAGATTTTAAAAACCTAATAATATGAAAGCCATATGCAAATGTTTGAAAGATGAAGCAAATGAACATATTTTAAAAGATGAATGCAAAGAATATTAAATAAAAATGCTCAAGAAATACCCTCTGCGTCACAAAAATAGCTCTACACACAAATGGTTTTAAAACTGAATTATAATACCATTTTAAGAAAAAAATATTTTTTTGGGCAAAAATAAAAAAGTTGAAAACCTGACCATCTCATTTCATAAAAATAGTGTAACATTGACATCAAGATCAAATAAAGATAGTGCAAAACATTGTAAGTCAATTTCACTCTAAAGCATATATTTAAAATTTCTAAATTAAAAAATATAGCTAAGTGAATTTATCAATATATTAACCAAATTAATTCTATATCATCTTTTTTCTAGCAATGTAATAGTGTTTTATTATCAGAAAATTTAGCTGTGCCATTGAGCATATTAATGTGTAAAATAAATTTCACATTTTGTGTGATTAGCTCTCATAAAATGGAATTTTGAATACGCAGTGGAAAGCAGTTCCATTCTGAGTGATTTTGCATTAGTTCTGGTTGAAAGACTGCATTAAATAATTTATTTCTGTAATATGCAAAATTGACTTTGAGAAGGTATGTCTTAAAAGTTAGGAGAAAATGTCAAAGACATAATTTTTCCAAAAAAATGTGGAAGAAGCCCTTTAAAGGGGAAAGATATTTGATTCTTGGAAAGTACCAATTTAATGAAACTAACAAACATTTTAAGTGTAAAGATGAAATAATTGCCCCAGATACATGAAGAAGATAGATTATTTTTATTTATCGTGGTATAATAGTCAATTATAGGAATCATAACTAAAGTGCAGGGTACTTGCAAAGAGTGCCCCAGCCAATTCAATGAAAATTTAGTGTATTATTTTTAGATTTTTAAATCATCTTTTGTCTTGATAAATCAGTTTTTCAAAGCATTTGTGACTGTGATAATGTAATGGTTCACGTGTGTTGATTGAAGAGATAAACTTTCTGTCCACCCTCTATCCTTATTCCCCCAGATGTGTCTAGAAAAGTACAAAGAAGCCTTTGAAATGACAATAGAGTCTGTAAAATATAAATGACTTCTTTTTGGTACACGGTTCCTAAACATTTCAGATGATACAGTCAAAAATCAAGATTTTAGGCAGGGCGCGGTGGCTCACGCATGTAATTCCAGCACTTTGGGAGGCCGAGGTGGGTAGATCACCTGAGATCAGGAGTTTGAGACCAGCTTGGCCAGCATGGCAAAACCCTGTCGCTACTAAAAATACAAAAATTAGCCAGGTGTGGTGGCACGCGCCTGTAATTCCAACTACTCAGGAGGTTGAGGCAGGAGAAGCACTTGAGCAGGAAGGCGGAGGTTGCAGTGAGCGGAGGTTGTGACACTGCACTCCAGCCTGAGCGACAGAGCAAGACTCTGTCTAAGAAAAAAAAAAAATCTAGAAATCTAGATGTTATTATGGAAAAGAAGAAATCGCCAAATATAAAATATCAGCAGCTACGCAGCATGAATTTGTTTTTGTTGTTGTTGTTGTTGTTGTTTTGAGACGGAGTCTCACTCTTGTTGCCCAGCATGAATTTAAAATGTCCCTGAAATAACAGAAACATATATCATGTTCGTCTTTCTGAAGCATTCTTAACTCTGTGTTTTTTTAGCTGGAATTTGTATGGGACTATTTGGTTGGTGATATGTAAATGAATTATTCTCTGCAGTTAGGTTAGTACAGTAGACTGAACCTGGGAGAATGTTTAATCTTTGCAATTGTATAGGCCTTCTTAAAAGCTAGTTGTTACAAGGTGCATGGTCTCATTTATGAAACTATGTTCTGTAAAACCATAACTAATTTTTCATGTTTCAGGCATAAGTGTCTATAGAAGCAGTTGCATATTTTTAAATGAAGTTGGATTATTTCATGGAAGTCATTGTCAATAAATGTTAAAGTAAACCTTTAAAGTGGATACTTTTTTAAGATCAGTTAAATATAATGTATACATTTTGAAATTAAAGATATGTTCTTGGTAACTTAGCTTTCAAACATCAACCAGATTCATTTATTGATGTGGTGCCCCTGTAAGATTTAGTGATCAAAGTCATTGGATAGGTTTTGTGAAAAGGGCAATCCATCCCAAAGAGCAGTCATTTTGAAAAGATTGCAGAAGAAGATCGTAATGGTGACAGTATGTCATTCAGTTTCACAAAACAAACTAAATAGATTAATTGATTTCAATGGTTTGAAAAGAACAGAAATGTCTTACAAGATCCCTGAATTCAGAAAATCGATGGCATTCTTTAAAAAGACTGGTATATTTATATGTGGTAAAGAAAATATTTCTTCTATTGTGAACCTGAAGATCCAGTCAAGTATTGGGTGTTTGTGATAGAAATCAAAAATGACCAATGCTCTATCATCTTAAATAGATGAGAAAATATCTCATAAATCTGATGGGTTCCAAAGTTAAAGAATGCTCCCTCTGTATGTTTGTTCTTCGACATAATCCTGAATATTATATCATTCATCCACAGGGGGCAGAAATGCAGTGAATTAATTACAAATATGACATATACATGAAATATGGGAGAGTTCTTCAGAATACTACAAAATATATGCATGGATTGAACATCTCTATGATTTTTGCAAATCATTAAGATCAAGCGTGGTCATTTAAGTCATTAAATAAATTCAATTTGACTTAGGCAATGCATTGCCATGTATGTTTTTCCTCTGTTTTACAATTACATATAAATTTCTGTTCGAGATCAGATATTATAAATATTTTCTCCCATATTTTATTACTTATATCCATAATTTTATAAAACCAAAATCTTTACTTTTTGTACAATGAATCATCTCTTCTATCTTCATCATGGACTGTGTTTTTAAAATTTTATTTACAAACTTCTTGCCTATCCCTAAATTACAAAGATAGTATCCTAACTCAACCAAATTTATAGTTTCACTGTTGCTTCTTAGCTATTAATTCTATGGAAATATACTTTTGCATGTTGGATGAAGTTGAGATTTGTTTTTATTTTTGTCAATATAAGAAATGAACTCTTCCCATACCATCTATTATATAATCTGTCATTTCCCCATTGAATTGTGTTGGAAAATGTATCAAAATTTGAATTTCCATATACACGTGAATTAGTCTCTGAAGTCTGTGTTCTATTGTTTCGTTTGTCCATTTCATTTTAATACCAATTTTTATTTTCATGGATTTTACTCTTGGCTTCTATAAATTCGACTTTATTAGAAGGCACATATAAACTGCATCATGAAGTATTTGTCTCTCTGTGCCTGGCTTATTTCACTTAACCTAATGTCCTCTAGGTTCATCCAAGATTTCATAAATGACAGAATCCCCACCTTTTTAAGGCTCAATTTTATTTCATTGTGTATGTACGCTACCTTTTAAAAAATCCATTTACTCCTTAATGGACACCTAGGTTAATTCTATATCTTGGCTATTGTGAATAATGCTGCAATAAATGTGGGAGTGCAGATAACTTTTTAGCATACTGATTTTATTTCCTTTGGATATATACCCAGTAGTGGGATTACAGATTATTTTTTGGATATGACAGTAAAAGCACATGCAACAAAAGCAAAAATAGACAAACGGCACTAAATAAAACTTAAAAGTTTCTACACAGCAAAGAAAAATATCAACAGAGTCAAGAGACAACCTATGAAATGAGAGAAAATATTTGCGAACCATACATCTGATAAGGGGTTAATATTCAAAATATATAAGAAATGCAAATAACTCAATTATAAGAAAACAAAGAACCCAAATTAAAAATGGTCAAAAGGCCTCATAGACACTTCTCAAAAGAAGACATCCACTGGTTAACTAGTATATAAAAAATGTTGAGCATCACTAATCACCAGACAAATTTAAATCAAAACCTCAATAAGATATCACCTCACATCTGCTGGACTGTGTATTTTCAAAAAGAAGAAAGATAAAAAGTGTTAGCAAAGATGTGAAGAAAAGAAAACCCTAGTACACTGTTGGTGGGGTTGTAAATTAATATAGCAGTTATGGAAAAAATTGTGGAAATTTCCTTAAAAATTGAAAATAGAACTAACATATGATTTGACAAATGGCTTTTTAAATAACATTAAGCTATCACACCCTAATACGGTCCTACACCATGGAAAGTTTTTTATTTCTTCAGATCATCTACATTCCCCATCAGTTTTTAAAGATTTCTCCAAAAAGATTATGTATATATATCTCCTAGACTAACCATATACATGAATAATTTTATGAGTATGTATATAATTTTTGCATTGTTTATAATTGTTGCTGCCATTGGTGTGGTATTATGTTTTTTCCTAGTTTATTATTGCTAGAAAGTAAAATGCTGTTATCACTAAGTTATTCTTGTAGCCATCATTCTTTATGAACGCTCTTACTAGTTTTAATGATGTGTCCACTGGTTTCATTGTTTTTTTCTAAGTAGAGGATCATATCTGTACACAGTGAGTTTTATCTTCATTATTTCAATTTTTAGACTTTTAATATTTCTTTTTGTATTATTGCTTTTGAATGTCTGAATACCACTATTTTATAGTGAGACTTAAATGCAAATAGAGGAGTCTCACATCTAAAATAGAACATATAAAAGCAAATATTTTTATAATAGAGAAATGAAGGTAAAAGCAGGAATTAGATAATTATCAGAGATGAAACTGACTTTTCATGTTGATTGGGGATGTATTAATTGACTACAAGATGTTTAATTAAATAAAAATGGCATATACTGACAATACTTGGATGAAGTTCTGAAAGAGAAATTTTATAAATTATTTGGGCTGTATTCTAAGCCATATGTTTCTCTTATCAGAGAAAGTATAACTTCCATTTTCTTTGAAATATTCTTATATAAATTAGTACTTATAGATGACAAAATGTTAGAATACTCACTGGTTATTTTACCAATATCAAGAAGCTCAAGAGTTCAATGTTTCCCTCCTGACTCAAATATTAATTTAATACCATTTCCATGTAAAAATATCACAATGAAAGTTTTATATAAATCAAAGAAATTCAGGCAAATCTCAGTGAGAGATGTAGATTTCTGAATATTCAGCATAAAAACCTTGAGAAGAAATAAAGTGTCTCAACAGATGCGCGTGGAGAGAAAAGAATAAAATGTCAAAGACTGATCCTGTGGACATTGGAAATATAAGATTGAATTTTCTTTCCTCCAATGAGTTTCACTTTCAGTCTATTATCAATAAATATCAGTTAGTGGAACTACCATCCTCCCATTTATTCAAGCCAAAAGCTCAGGAGTGATCTATGATCATTTCGATATCCTCACCACTTCACTTCATATAATCCACCAGCAATACCTGTCAACTGTACTTCAAAACATGACAAGTCCTGTAATTTCCTTTCATCATCAGTGCATTTAAGAAACCATCATCTCTCCTCTAGATTACTGCAATATTCTAACTGTTATCCTGCTCTATCCTAGACTCTGTTAACAACCTATATTCCATATAGCAACTAGAGTAATCATTTAAAAATTTAAATCAGACTATATCATTCCTCTGCTTAGAAAGCCTCCAGTTACATTATTAGCATATAGGAGAAAATCCAGTCTTTTCCACAGTCTATAGAGCCATGACGGTTATGCCGCTTCCCTTTCTGATCTTATCTCTTACTCTTCCCTTTGTCCACTCAATCAGCTACGCTGACCTTTCAATTCCTATAATGAACCAAGATAGGCCGGGTGTGGTGGCTCATGCCTGTAATCCTTGCACTTTGGGAGGCCAAGGTGGGCAGATCACCTGAGATCAGAAGTTCGAGACCAGCCTGTCCAACATGGTGAAACCTCATCTCTACTAAAAATACAAAATTAGTCAGGCGCAGTGGTGAGTTCCTGTAATTCCAGCTACTTGGAAGGCTGAGGTAGGAGAAACGCTCAAATCCGGGAGGCAGAGATTGCAGTGAGCCGAGATCGGGTCACTGCACTCCACCTTGGGTGACAGACTGAGACTTTGTCTCAAAAAAAAAAAAAAAAAAAAAAAAAGCCAAGATATTCTCCCTTTGACATTGTAATTATCTCTACTTGGCCTATTCTTACTAGCTCATAAAGAAACATTGCTAGATGAATTTCATGTCTGTACTCAAGTATCATTTCCTCAAACTGTCAAACTGTCTTTACCTGATGTGGAGACCCACTCTCACTTTTTTTTTTTTTTTTTTTGAGACGGAGTCTCACTCTGTCGCCCAGGCTGGAGTGCTGTGGCCGGATCTCAGCTCACTGCAAGCTCTGCCTCCCGGGTTCCCGCCATTCTCCTGCCTCAGCCTCCCCAGTAGCCGGGACTACAGGCGCCCGCCACCTCGCCCGGCTAGTTTTTTGTATTTTTTAGTAGAGACGGAGTTTCACCGTGTTAGCCAGGATGGTCTCGATCTGCTGACCTCGTGATCCGCCCGTCTCGGCCTCCCAAAGTGCTGGGATTACAGGCTTGAGCCACCGCGCCCGGCCCCCACTCTCACTTCTAATGCTTATGACCCTTTCCATTATTACAGTAATTGTCATCCATATCACGCAGATTTAGTGTCTTTGCAGCACTTAACATTAGTACAAATTATACTTGTTTTATTTTGTCTGTCACCACATCTTATGTAAAATTAGAGGGCTACCCATCTTGTATTCCCAACTTCATTCCCAAATGTTTTTTCAGCTCTATTTAAAATAGCATCTAGAGCTTTATAATCATTTGTTCAATGCAATGAGAACACATGGACACAGGGAGGGGAACAACACACACCGGGGCCTGTCGGGGAGTGGAGAGCAAAGGGAGGGAGGGCATTAGGTCAAATCCCTAATGCATGTGGGGCTTAAAACCTAGATTACAGGTTGATGGGTGCAGCAAACCACCATGGCACATGTATACCTATGGAACAAACATGCATATTCTGCACCTGTATCCCGGAACTTAAAGTAAACTTTGAAAAGAAAACATTTGTTCAATGAATGACTACAGGAAACAAAACAAGAAAGAAACGAAAATGTATTGGCAAGGAAGCAGGGAAAAAACAAGGCAATGTGTCATTGTACCTAAGGGTGAAGAAGATTCAAGTATTGATAATCAATTGTGTCAAATTATGCAAAGAGGTTAAAAAGGATCTGGGTACATATCAGATTTGACTAGAAGCAAGTTTTAGTGATCACATAAAATCAGATTTTTGGAGAATTAATTAGGACATGAATAGTGAGAAAATATAGACTACAGGCAGAGGCAATTCATTCAGAATTTAGCTATCAAAGAATTTTAATATCATGAACATTATTTGAAGGGAATAGGATCAAGGAAAAGTAGTCAATCTCCTCAGGCAAATTTTTAGAGAACCGGAAAGCTATCAAACATAAAGCCTCATCTAAGGACACTGAAAGTAAATTTTCTTACATCATGATTAGATTATTAGATGAGGCACTACTGGAAAAAGTGATAACAATTGTCATTGAGGAAACTATCCATCTTTTTGTAAACTGAACAGTTAGCTCTTTAGCAGCAGAAGAGCACTAAGATGTGTGAGCTAGTTTTCATTTCTTTCTTTCTTTTTCTTTTTTTTTTTAATTCTTGGAAAAAATTTACCAATGGATCTTAATGTTCTATAGACACTGAGTGTTCACGAAACCCTATCATATATTAAGGTAAAGCTATGATAAAAATACAATGATTTTTATTAGAAAAATGCATAAGGGTATTTTGCAGAGTCAGTCAGAATGTATGTTAATTTTAAGGTTGTGTAGAATATAATCATTAGGAGGAACATTGATATTAAGAAATTAGTGACAACAGTTTAAAAACATTATGTGGTTTTGAAACAATTTTTTTTTTTTAAGACACAGAGTGTCACTTTGTCACCCAGACTGGGGTGCAGTGGTGTGATTATAACTCACAGTAACCTCGAACTACTGGGCTCAAGCAATCCTCTCTCCTCAGCCACTCAAGTTACTAGACTACAGACAAGTGCCACTACACTTGGCTAATTTTTAAATTATTTTTTAGAGAGTGTGTCTCACTCTGTTGCCCAGGCTGGTCTCAAATTTCTGGCCTCAAGTAATCTTCCTGGCTCAGCCTCCTCAAGTGTGGTGATTATAGGAGGGAGCCACTATGCCCAACTTTGAAATGATTTTTTAAATTCACAAATTTCAATCCTTATCTCCTACCCCTATAATAATAAAATCTTATTAATGCTCCACAGAAAGTAGACGTCCACATTTCTTGCAACAATCCCCTTAGCAGTTGTAGTATTCAACTAGTCCCATAGGGAAGACACAGTTTGTATAAATAGTAAGACTTTTCTGATTGTTTTCTAAGACACTACATTATGCATTTTTAAAGTAGAACCTATGAAAGGAAAGCACTTGCATAACTCTTTGTATTGCTGTTTTCAAGTTAGCAGCAATAACAATAATAGCTGAAAGTAGATCAAGTAAGTTTTAAGGCAGTATAACCTGTATGAAGATGGTAATGATCATGCCTGAGGCAACAGTTTGACTCAGAATCACAGAAGAAAAAGCTCTTAGAAATTATTTAACATTGATTGCTGTAAGTTTAATTCATGCCTAAACAATTACTTATTGATTGCTCCATAGGCAGGTGAATTTGATATAGAGTCAGGTAGAGGATTGTATGACCAGACTCTATCTTAGATATTTCCAGTAAGAATTATGGGAAACCTAAGAGAAGAACTACCAAGTCGTGTTGGAAAATTGTGGCTTAGTAACACAGGGAAATCTCTGTACCCACAGGGAAGGCCTAGCAAAATCAATTCTCAGTAAGAAAGGCAAAGTTTGTTGAGGCAATCTAGCCAGTTTTAACTGTGATAATATAATATGGGATTTATTTGTTCACATGACACTTATAACCTAGTCCTTTCCTTCCAGTGGTTTGTCAACCCAAAAGGGTATGGTGATACATAACTGGACAATAATAAAAATCAATGAGAAAATGCACTGAGAGAGATGTACCAGGTATTACAGAAACCTGGAAAAGTTCCTGTTGAGGTAAAAGAAGCGTGAGTGTTAAGAGTGTGAATATTTCAGTAAAAACCATTGGCAGAAGAGGATAACTGGACTGAATTATGACAGATACAGCTAGGAACCTCAGCCAGATTAATGGGTACAAGAAGGAATGGAGATGGACATTTCGAGAACAAGAGACTATATGAAGAAAGGCACAGAGCAAGCAGCAGCACGGTCTGTGCAGACTGCCAAAACAGTTTGGTATTGCTGGAGAAAAAAATATTTAACAAAGAATGGAGAAAGAGGTAGATGGCAAGACAGGCAGAGACCAGATCGTAGAGTACCTTTTATAACATACTGAGTTGGTATAATTTCTAATTTAAGATAGAAACCAGTCAAATTACTTGTTTAGACAGGTACAAATGATATATATTTATTGAATACATACTCTGTATTAGGAACTTAGAAAAATCTTTACTTACATATAATTACTAAATTCTTGCAATAGTACTGAGAAGCAGTAATTGTTCTCCACACTTTAATTATGAGAAGAACTAAAATTTAGAGCTACATAATATTTTATCCGTGAGCAAACAAATAGTCAACGTAGGCCTAAGATGTAAGCCCAGGTCTGTCTATGACAATTCTGAAACTATAACCATGAACAGCAGTATTGAAAACTCATTTCAGTCAGGCAAAAATGGAGGTGAAAACCATTTCAGAGGATTTTGGTCAATACAAAAAATAATAAGTGTGTGAATTAATTAAGGCAGTAGGAATAATATTGGAAAAAAGGATATAGATGCAAGAAATAATTAGAAAATAAAATTAGTCATATTTGGCAATTGGGATACATAAAGAAATTGGGTTGAGAGACCAGAGAAACATTAAGTTTCTAAAGTTTCCAGGTTGAATGGCAGAATTGCATGCCATTATTGTCACAGAGAACAAAGGATTAGAGAATTTCACTTATATGCACATTAAGCTGCCTGTGTTTTGTCCAGATGCAGATTATGTGTGTATAATTGAGAAGTTCCAAAGGGAAGTCTCAGCTAGAGAATTTGATCTCCATATTATCAGCATTTCAGGGACTATTAAATCAAAGCATGAAGACAAATTAATGTCTTATATTGTAGAAGACTTAAGCCCAAAATGTTATTCACAATAGTCTGAAAAAGTGTATATTTATAGAGGGAGGCAGAGAGAGAGACAAGCAGAGTAATACTCCATATGGTTAATAATATATATGGATAGAAACTTGACTAAAATACAAATAAAAATTAGCCATACCTTACAACTTACTAAATATTATTGACTAAAATAAACCAATGTATTTGTATTTCATCTTTCATTTATTCAATACATATATTTTGAGCCCCTGTCAGGCTATTCCAATCAATCATCAAGCAGAAAACATTTTACCAGTCCATTATGCCAGGTACCAATGCTTCCACGAGGTATGAGACACTATTCTGGCTATTAATTTTACAATTTATGAAGAATTCTGTGAGCAGAAGCAGGAAGATGGGAGAGAACATGTCAGGTTTTAGGGTAATGAATACAATAACTTCGCTGGAGCTCAGACTTTCTCTAACAGCCCATTACAGAATCCACTTTCCAAGCACTCTAAAAACTGCTTTTAGAACATAGCAAGGATCATTGATGTTTATGCTATGATCCAAAAATATTAGTATGCCACAGAGAAACTACTTACTCAACTACATTTTGCTTAGTAGATATTTGTTTTTACTCCACAAAAGATTAATATCACAGAATGACTTCAGTAAGTCAATATGGAATAAAATGCTTTCTCACTGAAGTTGTTTAAAATATGAGTCTATTTTACCCCTCTTCAGAATTGCTCATAAGCAAAATAATGGATACATGATATTAAAGCATATCTAAGATGAATTATATGAGTTCAGAAACAATGTTAGTTGGAAATATCTCTTATTCAAAGTAATTAGGTATAGCATTGCTTTTAATATTTGGAACTATGCTGAAAATATTTGATTCAGAAATATTTATAAAGACGTTAATAGTGTTATGCTGTTAAGGATAACACAAAAACGTTACTGGAAGTATTTAAAGCAAGACAAAATAAACTAAAGGAAACTTGTATTTTTTTTTATTCGTATACATTGCTTTACTTTTACTAATTTCCTTGGATATTTTTGCTGTGCCTGCATAAGAAGGGCAATTGAACACTCAATTTTAAAATTCAGCTTTGAGTGCAGTCATTGTGAATGCCCTGGCACCCGCCCGCATCATGACAGTATAACTTTGAATGTACTTGCTCCTTCAGACTCATTTAACAATTGTAAATACTAATTTCCTATGTATCTGGTTCAAACTGTGACACTGTAGTACATGAGTGACTGTATTGGCATCCAGACTTCTGGGTATTGCTTTCATATTCCTTAGACAAAAACTGCAATAATTTTATTATAAAATAACTGTTGATTACCTCTACTCATCAGAATTATCTTAAAGGGCATATATATTTTTATTATTTTCTAAAAAACTAAATAGCCTCAAAGGAAAGACCTTCAGTGCATAGTTTTAGAGGTTGTCAATAAAATAGTGTGTTATCCACATGTTTACTCTGGAGTGAAGCCTTATTATTTCAGTGAAGTGCTTCCAAAGATTTTAAGTACTTCACTCTTAAATATGAATGGATATGCTAGGTTCAACCAACTTTTAAAAGAAATATCCAAGATGAAAGAGAGAACCAAAATACATTTAAGAGTGAATGAATGATTAGAGTCAACTTAGGAAGCAGAAGAAAATCATTTTAAAAATACATTATATGCATGGAAAAATGAAAAGATATTTTACACATAAAACAATGGGTTGTATGGAAAAACACAGAAAAGAAAGCCTTTGAACATTAAAAATATGGCAACCTCAATAGAAAACTTTAATATGTATTTTGGAGCTACAAATGAGCAAATTTCCCAAGAAGTGGAACAAAATGATAACAAAATGAATAAAAAAGAAAAATGTAAAACTTTTAGAATATCACTACTGGAACTCAGATATCTAAATAACATAGGAACAGAAAGAAGAGAAAACTGTTTTGATGTACACATTGAGAGTGTCCACTAGAATATGCAGCACAATTAAAGGAGCCATATCAAGAAACAATGTCATAAAATTTACTAGCCATGTATAAAGAGATCCCAATCCCCCAAACATTTGTAAACCAAAAGTATCTGAGACAGGTCCCAATCAATTTAGAAAGTTTACTTTGCCAAGGTTATGGGCACACCCATAACACAACCTCAGGAGGTCCTGGAAATATGTGCCCAAGGTAGTCGGAGTACACCTTGGTTTTATACATTTTAGGGAGACATGAGGCATCAGTAAATACATGCAAGATGTAAATTGGTTTGGTCTGGAAGGGAAGGACAATTCAAAGCTAGGGCTTCTATCTAGGTCACAGGTAGATTTAAAAATTTCTGATGGGCAACTTGTTGACAGAGTTATTATCAATAGGAAGGAAAGTCTAGGTTACAATAACAAGCTGTAGAGACCAAGGTTTGTCATGCGTATGAAGCGTCCAGGTAGCCGGCTTCAGAGGAAATATATCGTAAATGTTATCAGACTTAAAGAGTCTGTTCTAGCAGTAATTCCAAAAGGGAGAAGGGTGTAATAAGGTGTGTTCAGTTCCCCCTTCCCATCGTGGTCTGAACTAGTTTTTTTGATTAACTCTGGAGTGCTCTTGCTAAGAGGAGAGTTCCATTCAAATGGTTAGGGTGGTTATAATTTTATTTTTTGCTTACATTCTCCTCCTTCTTACCAACATTAGCCTGAGGCAACACGAATGATCACCCAACTTTTAATTTGTCCCATATTATTGCCAGGATGGCATGGTTGCCTGCCCCAGTTTCATCTTGTCCTTGCCTGGGACCCTCTATGATCAAGAGACTCAGAGACAAAAGACTTATAACTAGTTATATATTCTTGGGCAGGGAGAAACTGATGTAGACAGGTATTCATCACCCTTTAAAATTTGTAAAGTAATGTAAAAGCCAACAAACAAAAAGCCAAATGTTGGATGTGGACAGACATTTATTACCCTTTAATATTTTTAAAGTAATATAAATTCCAACAAACAAAAAGGTATAGTAGAGGTTACAAAATTGAGTTTATCTATCTTTAACTTCTTTGTATAGAGCTACTGTAATCTTGTTTTTAATTACAGACTTATAGCAATTAGTCATACAGAACATAAGCATTGTTAAAACCATTTAAGCTAAGGAATTTAGGGACTTTTGCTGTGCTACAATGCTTTTTGTGCTTTTTTTGGTAATTTGTCCTATGGTGGATGATTAATTTTTAAAAAAGTATATATACATATATATATATATAT
>NW_012105032.1:635786-638724 GCF_000951045.1 Mandrillus leucophaeus
CGAACCTCAGCTCACTGCAAGCTCCGCCTCCCGGGTTTACGCCATTCTCCTGCCTCAGCCTCCCGAGTAGCTGGGACTACAGGCACCCGCCACCTCGCCTGGCTAATTTTTTGTATTTTCTAGTAGAGACGGGGTTTCACCGTGTTAGCCAGGATGGTCTCGATCTCCTGACCTCAAGATCCGCCCGTCTCAGCCTCCCAAAGTGCTGGGATTACAGGCTTGAGCCACCGCGCCCGGCCACAAATAGCTTTTAGATTTGGGATAACTCAGATGGAGAGAAAGGTAAGTTTTGCTCACTGAAATATACTTTATGTAATTGCTCTAAACTATAAGTAACTCAAAGGAAAAATATTTTCTTAATTATTCTTTAACAAGAACAGTAGATTCCAAACAGGATTTGTTTGCTCACTTTGGAACTGCCATTGAAAAGCCATGCAGTTCCTGTCAAATAAAAGCTCTTTATCAGGCACTGTAGAATCTAGCAATGTTAACAGCCACAAATCCATATAGGTCGGCAGCAACTTCAGTTCTTGCCTCCTCAGCAGAAATAATTCGACCAGGGGGCATAAGGCAGAGGGATAGACTGTGGTGAGTTTTAGAGCAGGGATGAAAGTTTATTACAAAGTTTTAAAGCAGAAACAAAAAGAAGTTAAAGTACACTTAGAAGAGGGCAAATTGGGCAACTTGAGAGATTTAAGTGCATAGCTTGACCTTTGACTTGGGATTTTATACGTTGACATACTTCTATGGTCTGTTTTCCTTCTTCCCTGAGTCTTCCCTTGGGGTGAGATGTCTGCATGCACAGTGGCCTGCCAACACTTGGGAGGCACCACATGTGCAGTGTGTTTAAGTTTTACACATGTTCATTTGAGATGTTTTTCCCTTAAGTCATGTGTTCCTAGAGGTAGGTAAAATACCAGCTAAACTCTGCCATTTGCCTCTTAGTATGCATGTTTGAGCCCACTCACCCAAATCCTGAAATATTTTTGGAAAGCTGTTGATTACCAGCTTCAGGATTTGTTTTTGTTTTTGTTTTTGTTTTTGAATCTATTGGGTGACTGCCTTTTCCATGGTGCCAGCAGCTGCAACTAATTGTTATTTAAGAGAGACAGTTTATCAACCCCCTGACCATCATCTGTTGGTTGCCTGACACTCTGGAGGTGTGTATTTGGGGTGACGGGGTCTCCTGTTCTGCTCATATCTGCCTAACAAATTGCTGTAACATTTCCCTCCTCAAGAGTCCAATACCACAATTTCTTGGGAAAAAATTGATGAAACTCAGTATTCTATAACTGCTTCCTGCTGATGGGGGTGTGGTGGTGGTCTTATTGGTCTTGGCCTCTTGCTAGCTGTCAGGACAGGGTGGTTCCATGGGTTGGTGAAAGTTGTATCCAGCCAAGTCCAAGAGAGACAGGGGAAGGATTTGACTTCTGTTTTGTTCCACAGATGGGCGTCTAGGTGTCCTCTGCAAATGCAGAAAACTGGTGTGGGGCACTTTAATGTTGAGGGACCAGCAGGGTCTCCCTTAGTCCATCCAACATTTGAAAGTGGTGTGAAGACGTTTGCTTTAATCCCATCTATTTCAGGTTTATTTATTACATTTTACAATAGTCATCTGAGGATTTCCACTCCGATGGGATGAGTCCTTTGACTCCCCATTGCTGCAAAAGCTATGAGGGCCAGCCAGTTTGATAAGGTTTCTGAAGTCATTGTTTACTTTACACTATACCTTCTGATTTTAATAGTTACTTGATTTTGCCCATCCCCCACATTGACTATCTTCTTGGTAACAACAGATCTCAGGGTTACTTATTAGTTTTTGATGCTATTATAGATAATAACTGAGTAATTACATATATTTCTTTTTCTTTATTAGTTTGCATTTCCTTATTCATTCAGTTAACCAACACGCTGGGAGTATGATCCACCTGTAAATTCCACTGGAAACTTTTACCATTAGTGACTGAACACAGCCCTGCTGCAGCTCTATACTGTGGGTGACTACATCACCACCCAAGAGTCAAAGTCTTCTCATTTCTCATTCTTTTATTTCTCTTTATTCATTAGTTTTATTTATATACTTTTTACATTTATTTTAAAGGAACTCTTAAGTAGCCTCTGAACTAGAAACATTACATTTTATTTTGCAAAAACTATATTATCATGTTTTTATAACCTTACTAAAAAATTTTACTCTTCTACTATTTTAACTCATAGTAACCCAAATTCCTAGTTGGAAATCTAGGATTACTTAATTTAATAGAACAGGACTTTGAGATTTTTAAATGACTGGAGTGAATTGAGATTAAATTTGCCAAATTAATCTTACCAAAGTTTACTAGTCATATGCACTAAAAAACTTCTGAGCTAGCTTTTATTAGTCTGATAGGCATTTATTTTTTTCAAACCAATTGATTAGAACTCTTTTATATAATTGATACTAAAATGTTACTTCCATATGATATATGTAAATATATAGACATAACAAACACACAGACAGAGGCAGGTCCTATAAAAAAATTTTATTTGTCAGTTTTCAATATTTTTTCATTACTTTTGACTATGAACTTAAAAAATATTACAGGAGCCAACAAAAGTTGAAGGGGAAATTTGCCATCCTAGGCTTCTAAAGGAGAAAAAAGAGCAGAAGCAGTAGGGTTCAACTGAATAACTTCTGAGGTATGAAAGTGAAGAATTTCAAAAAGAAAGAGATCATATAATTTAAAAATTAAAAACTTTTGGCCAGGCGTGGTTACTCAGGCCTGTAATCCCAGCACTTTGAGAGGCCGAGGCAGGCAGATCACGAGGTCAGGAGATCGAGACCATCTTGGATAACATGGTGAAATTCCGCCTCTACTAAAAGTACAAAAACTTAGCCGGGCGTGGTGGCGGGCGCCTGTAGTCCCAGCTACTCAGGAGGCTGAGGCAGGAGAATGGT
>NW_012105032.1:640604-641717 GCF_000951045.1 Mandrillus leucophaeus
CATTGTTAAAACCATTTAAGCTAAGGAATTTAGGGACTTTTGCTGTGCTACAATGCTTTTTGTGCTTTTTTTGGTAATTTGTCCTATGGTGGATGATTAATTTTTAAAAAAGTATATATACATATATATATATATATATTTATCTGCATATATGGCATAACTAGGAGAATTATACCCACAAGGCTTTGTCACCTTGTATCTTTATGTCCTCTCAGTAATAATTTTCTTTTAATTCTATAGGAAACAGAAAATTCTTTATGAATGGGTTGGATGAAATGGTGCCAGGTATGTAATAACCCAGGTGGCCATGTCCCTATTTTACCAGTTGTTTAGCATCTCCTTTATGCGGATAGTCTAATCTAATTGTAAACCTCAAAATCGGCCATTAGAATCTCATATACCCACCTCTTCTCTGGGCCATAAAGGAGGGTGCTAGTATAGTTTCAACAGCAGGGCATTTGCAGTGATAAACAGATCAGGCCCAGTGGGATTCCAAATGTGGGAAACACGAAGCCTTTGAAAAACCATCTCTAGTTTTCCTAATACCGTGATTCTGGGTTTCTCAGAAGTAAAATTACAATAGATAAATAATATTAATAATTTGATAATTAAAAGATAATGGGTGTGCCAGAACATAAAAAGGAATCTATTCCATTAGTGTGCCAACTAAAAACATGAGGAAAATTATAACCTATTGCTCTTTTTGACTATTATTGTAGCCAAGAAATAATTAATGATTTAATCTGAACTCAAAAATAAAAGTCAGAGCTTGAACTTAGTAATGGGCATTTTAGTTCTCTTTAAAACAATTTCTCTTTTTTTCTAGCCTTCCCTTTCTATGAAAGAGAAATTATAGTAAGACAAATTTGTGTGCAAAGTAAGTTTTAGGCTTATTATACTTAGCTTGATTATTCACATAAAGTGCAGCAAGAATTGATTGGCTGTATAGACTCTTCTCAAGTTGACTTTCTGTAACTTTACCTGAAACTATGTCATTCAAATCAAAGCCTTGGTTACATAATCGGTGTCTCCAATTTGTGTCTTGTTTCAAAAGAAAAGATGCTTACTAAACTTAGTCAAATAGCAATATTGCCATAAAATCAGAATATTCAC
>NW_012105032.1:644542-657774 GCF_000951045.1 Mandrillus leucophaeus
TTCCGCCTCTACTAAAAGTACAAAAACTTAGCCGGGCGTGGTGGCGGGCGCCTGTAGTCCCAGCTACTCAGGAGGCTGAGGCAGGAGAATGGTGCAAACCCGGGAGGCGGAGCTTGCAGTGAGCCGAGATCATTCCACTGCACTCCAGCCTGGGCGACAGAGCGAGACTCTGTCTCCAAAAACAACAAAAATATTAAAAACATTTTACAACTTTATTCAGTAAATCAATATTATCAGAAAACCTTGTTCTAACCAATTCTTTAGTTTTGTATTAGTGTTTTTCTTTTTTTTTCTTTTTTTTTTTTTTTTTTCAGACAAAGTCTCGCTCTGTCGCCTAGGCTGGAGTGCAGTGGCATGATCTCAGCTCACTGCAACCTCTACCTTCTGGGTTCAAGCGATTCTCCTGCCTCGGCCTCCTGAGTAGCTGGGATTACAGGCAGGCACCACCACGCCCAGCTAATTTTGGTATTTTTATTAGAGACGGGATTTCACCATGTTGGTCAGGCTGCTCTCGAACTCCTGACCTCGTACAAAAAGAGTTGTAGAAAAAAGTTTTCCTGCAATTTATTAAATTGGAAATTACCCAGATATTTAATAAACATCTATTATTTAATTTTATATAACCTTAGAGTCTCAATTATACGAAAATTGTTTTTCTAGGCAATTATTTATTTACATTTATGTGATTAATTTATTATTACTATTTTCTGAGACAGAGTCTCACTCTGTCACCCAGACTGGAGTCCAGTGGCATGATCTCAGCTCACCACAACCTCCACCTCCCAGGTTCAAGCAATTCTCTGCCTCAGCCTCCCGAGTAGCTGGGATTACAGGCACCCGCCACCACGCCCGGTTAATTTTTGTATTTTTAGTAGAGACGGGGTTTTACCATGTTGGCCAGGCTGGTTTTGAACTCCTGACCTTGTGATCCACTCGTCTCAGCCTCCCAAAGTGCTGGGATTATAGGCATGGGCCACCACGTCCAGCCTATTTTCATTATTTTTATAGTTTACATTATTTGTGGAAACTGTGATGGTCATCATTCAAAGTTATTTCACTTTTAGACCTTTTTATAGCTTATGAATTTTACCTTTCCCAAATAAAAATTTTAAGGTTAACTATATGGGTATTATACCAATAACTCATGATTTAAATGTTTTTATTAAACAAACAATATTAAATATCTTGTTTATAAAAAATAACAGAGATTATTCTGTTTTATGTTGAGTCTATAGTTTTATAACCTTATGACTAATTTTGACATCTCATAATAACTGTTAGAATTAAATAAAAAACCTCTTGATTCAAAAATTCTAAGAAGATATATGCTGACAATTCTTAAGACAATTTCTTAAGACATTTCCATGAATAAGTTTAATGCCAGCTTATTTACTAAAAATTGCATTTAAGTAATGTGAACTTAAAAGGCATTTTGGATTATTTACCTATTTTATGAGTACTTCTTAACTATAACCCAATTGGGTACCTTGTGGCCACAACACATAACAAAATATATGTACGTACACATAAACACGTATGAATATACATATACATGTACACACAGATTCTACAGCTTTTATATCAGAAATCCAGCATGAGTTATCAATATAAACTCATCAGTTTACAAAAATGTATAGATGCAAGTGATGTTTTTTGTTTTTCACCTTGACACCAGTAGAAAATTAACAGCAAACATATAGCAGGCAGAAAATAAAACATAGAAATAGACACAAAACTTACGAACTTTACCATTGCAAATCAAACTTTGGGCTCTGAACTTCCCTTCATGTAATTTGCCCAGCAGTTTAAAATGTGCACAAGAACAGACCAAATGGGTAACCAGCTGGATTACTAGAAAACCTGGCATACTCTTTTATTTACACAAACACTTGCAAGTAAAGGCACCATAAAACCAAACAGGGTGCTTGAAAAAGGGTCTTTCTCTTTGTCTTTCCTCATTCTTAGATGATTTGTTTCCCCAATTTTTTTCTTAAAATGTGGAACTCAGCTTTGGCTTAGGGTTTTTAGTGTGGTGGATCGAAACGTGCTAATTGTTAGTAGGACTCCACGGCGCCACCACTCAATTGTTTACACTCTCTTACATGTCTCAGCTTCTCTCTCTGGAGGTCTATCACCTATGAAAGGGTTCAAAACACTGATTAATCAGTTCTTATATGCCTTTCCTGGATGAGCTTTTTTAAACTAATTTTGTTGGGGAATCCCTATAGAGCCACTGTACAATTTGGGAGGTCAACCCCCAGACAGTCCCAATCAGCGTTTAGTCACCCAAGGGTGGCTTTTGCCTGGGAGGAGCAAAATGCTTGTGTGCTTTGGAGCCAAGGAGCTCAATATATAATTTATCTATGAGAATGATAGTTCACTTCCTTATGCAAATTCATAGACAAGCTGATTGAGATTAATTTGGGGAGATATGGCAATGGCGGAGACCCTTTGGAATGCACTACTAAACTATAATTTGGATCCTAAACAGCTTCCTAGGAGGAAAATTAAAAATAATAATAAATAATTGAAAGCTAAGACCACTCCATGTAAACTTTCCTCAGTCACTGCTAACATTGTAGCTCAGAATCTCTTTTCGTTTACCAATTTGTAAACCAAAGTAACTGAGGCAGGTCTCAATAAATTTAGAAAGTCTATTTTGCCAAGGTTAAGAACACACCCATGACACAGCCTCAGAGGGTCCCTACAACATGTGTCCAGAGTAGTCAGGGTACAGCATGGTTTTATATATTTTAGAGAGACATGAGACATCAATCAATACATGTAAAATGTACATTGCTTCAGCCTGAGAAAATGGGACCGCTAGAAGGGAGGTTTCCAGGTAATAGGCAGATTTAAAGATTTTCTGATTGGCAATAAGTTGGAAGAATTATTATCAATATAAAGGAATGTCTGGGTTACAATAAGGGTTGTGGAGACCAAGGTTTTATCATGCACATGAAATCTCCAGGTGGCAGTCTTCAGAGATAATAAATTATAATTTTTTTTATCTGACTTAAAGAGTCTTCTCTATCAGTAATTCCAAAAGGGAGGAGGAGGGTATAATTAGGAATGTACATCACACTTTTTGTATCATGGACTTAACTAGTTTCTCAGGTTAACTTTGGAATACACTTGCCAGGAGGAAGGGTCTTCATTAGTCAGGTTTCTCTAGAGGAACAGAACTAATAGGAGATATATATATATATGTACATATATGTATGTATACACGCAAAGGGGAGTTTATCAAGCAGTATTGACTCACATGATCACAAGGTGAAGTCTCATAGTAGGCCTTCTGCAAGCTGAAGAGCAAGGAAGTCAATCTGATTCCAAAACCTCAAAAGTAGGGAAGCCAAAAATACAGTCTTCGCTCTGGGAAGAGGAAGGCACAACCTTCAGAATACAGGGAATGTTACAGAGGAAAAGTGAAATCCAACTATTTTCATTGCCGAGAAACAACAGTATAGATTGATTTAGAAAGAAGAAGAGCAGAATAAATTATATCTCTTTGAAATGAAGCTTCAATTCATATTATATAATGTTTTGGTGATCTGGAACATAATAGTAATAGAAATTTTTCAGAATTGATTGATCATGTTCAAAACAATGGAAACAAATGAACACAATCAGGGCAGCTATTAACCAAAGAAAACACAAAACCTTTTACAGGAAAAAGAATGTAAGAATTGTGAAATACTTGCCTCAGCAAACATTACATTTTTAAAAATTGTGATATCAGTATATTGGTAGCATAAATATTAGTGGGAGGAGACACTTGAGAATAATGTCTTTACCAAAGAAATGAGAAGTTAATAGAGAGTACTGAAAATTGATAAACCAAGAAATAGCAGAGTGAAGGTATTTAGGTATGTAAAAACAAACATCAAGGGAAATAGCTATATTTGATGAAAATAATCAACTCTGGGAAAAAGAACCAAGCATTGCATATGGGTGACATTGTATACTGATGTTTTTAGGTATAGGCCTTATAGTAGTATTTGATATCTTAATTTGATCTCTATATTATTTTGATTAAAATCTTAATGAATGAATGAGTTAGAAAACACACTATTTGAAAGATAGAAAAAAACAAGTTGAAAAAATACACAGGAGAAAAGACTCATCTCATCAATTCACATATGACCATAAATTGTTATTCTAAGAACCAACAAGTTATCTTTATAGCTAGTCTCCATCCCATGTGCTGCATCGATGAAAGTGTTTTTAGACCCCGAGGAAGAAGCCCATTTGTCTTTGCTTAAATACTGTCAGTAATATGACATTTTATCTTAGGCTCACTTGTACAAGGGTTATTGATCTCTAATTGGAGCTGTTCCACTGTTAGAAAATTCCTATATTTTTTAATGTCCAGTGATTCCAGGATAATGGAAAAATGGCATCCTTCATTTGTCCTTAATGTATAAATGAGGCATATAAATGTAACACAACCTCTCTAAAGGTTTTCAAGATTCTCATCTTTTCTATCAACCATCACCATCGCATTCTATCCTCCTTATTCCTGTTATGCCCAGAGAGTAAAACTAGAAATTGTTGTATTTGTCCTTGACTGTGTTTTATTTGCCCTATACCTCTACCCACTCATTAACAAGATTAATAAAGATATGTAGGCAGCCTACTTTTCTAGTGAGGTCTACTGTGACTATGCTATTTAATACTGTAAACTTCACTCTACTTAATATTATCTCCACGGTCTCTCCATACCTCTCACCCTGCTCAATATTTTTCCTAGCACTTAATACTTTGATTATTTTATTTATTGAAACTCTCTAGACAATAGGACATGATTTCTGTGACAGCAAGGGATTTTGTCAATTTTGATTGCTAAAGTAGTTTTAGTGCTTACAAAAAATACCTGTTATATGCACAATGCTCAACAAATACTTTTGAATGAATACATTTCACATTGTCTTTTTAATACTGAGGAGGCGTGTTAATAGACAGAAGACAAAGAGTATTCTTGGTGACCTTAGGCAAACTTCTTAACGAGTCAAGGCCTCTATTAATCTGTAAAGTCTTCTATACACTCAAACCACATTCATCTTGTGCTCCATCTGTTGGCAGCACATTACATTTAGAAGCATGAGACTAAGAGAAGGCTGAAGTGTGTGATGCACACAATCTAATGAAGAAAGCAAATATATTCAAAAATCATTACCACACAAAGTAATATATAATGGCTCAGAAAAGACCATAGTTAGTTGGCTGATAATACTTCTAAAATAAATGTTTTGAAATATCCTCTGGTAATATTTACAGTTGTGTGGATAGAGAAAGGGAATGAGGAAGAAAAGAAAGGAGAAAAAGAGAGACAGCAACTAAAAGGTAAATTACTTTTGAGAGTGGATTTTTAAATGTTAATATGGTATGTTACATTTATAACAAAAACTAAAGATATCTCTGGGTAGGAAGAATAATTGTCCCTCAAATATCCTAAAGTCCTCAAGTCTAGAAATTATAAATGTTATATTATATGGGAAAAAATAAGATTACAGATGGAGTTAAGTCTGCTAATCAGTTGGCCTTAAAAAAAGATTATCTGGAATTATCTGGGTAGGTACAATGTAATCACAAGGGTGCTTAAAAGTGAAAGAGAAAAGCAGAAAAGAAGGTCAGAGTGGTACAATGTAAAAAAAAAAAAAAAAAAGAGAAAAAAACTTGACTTGTGTCTGGCTTTGAAGATGGAAGGAGGCCATGAGTAAAATAAATTGGATAGCCTCTAGATGTTTGAAAGGGCAAGAAAATAGATTGTCTTCTAAAGATACCAGAAAGGAACATAGCCCTGTTGACACCTTACTTTTAGCCCAGTGGGACTCATTTCAGACATCTGACTTCCAAAACTATAAAATCATAAATTTATATTGTTTTAATCCACTAAGTGTATGGTAACTTGTTATAGTTAGAAATCAAAAACTAACATAATTTCTATCTTTTGTATTCAAAAGATAAACACTTAAGATAGATCCCTAAAAATTGTGAAACCAATATTTTAGGTTCCCTGACATTTGTGGTATAGAAAGACATCAATGAACAATTTGTATTTGTTTTTACTTTTCTTAAATGTCATTACACCATATGTATTAACACTTTCAATTAAGAGAATATTTTATATCTTTCTCACTGCTGACTTATTTGACAATGCTATTCTTAATGTGTTTATAATTTCTTCAGATATTAAAGTATAACCACATCCTGTTTATGTGGCACTGCAGAGAAATTGACCTTCCAAATTAGTGGATTTTCTAAATAAACTCAATCACTTTTGGGTGGTGTGTGTGAGCGTGCCTGTGTGATTAAATTATAATATTAAAATTTTTCTCACTTTTATACTTTTTGAAGCAGATAAATTAGTGTATGTAACAACGTTTTTTATGAATATTAGTCATTATTTTGAACATAAATTATAAGCCATGCTAAAATACTCCCACATGTTGTTATTTTCAGGCTCTATTAAAAGACATAGAATAATTCATGTCTTTTCAAAATAGTTATAACTAGTTGATATGTTGTTCTGAGCACATTTTCTAACAATTATTCTATCAGAAAAAGGTATGACAGAGTGGATGAGAAACAAGAACGACAGTAATATAATTAAAACGAGTACAGCAGTGACGAACATGCAAGAATTATTGCATGAACAAAGTTAGTGACCATGAAAGTGGAGAACAAATGATTGATTTAAGACATGGAAAGAAAACATTGAAAAGTATTTGAAGCTTCATGGGGAGTAACAGAAAATAATACATTAAGGAAAGCTCGTAGAATTCATCTCTGAATGATATTGTGGATGTTGGTAACCACTATAATATAGAATATGAAAAGAGGAGCAAATTTGTATGAAAATATGAAGGTTTCACAAAGGGATATTCTGAATTTGAGATGCCAGAGGGACTATCAAATAAAGATTCACTACAGAAGTTGGATATTTGGAGCTAAATGTAAAAAATAAACAATATGTTTAGATTAATGTGATACATGATAAGGCATTGGTGTAGATTAAACTATAGTATAAGAAGTCTAAGAATAAAGTTATGGGGCACAAAACATTTAATTTTGGGTTTAGAAGAGCTTAAGAGTTAAAATCTATAAAGGACATGTATTATTCCATTTCCACACTGCTATAAAGAACTACCTAGGATTGGCCAATTTATGAAGAAAACAGGCTTAATTGACTCACAGTTCCACGGGCTTCACAGGAAGCATAACTGGAAGGCCTCAGGAAACTTACTATGATGGTGGAAAGCAAAGAGGAAGCAGGCACATTCTCAGATGGCAGAGCAGGAGAAAGAGAGAGCAAAGAGGGAAGTGCCAGACACTTTTAAACCATCAGATCTCATGAGAACTCACTCACTATCACAAGAACAGTAAGGGTGAATTCTGCCCCCATGATCCAGTCTCCTCCCATCTGGTCCCTCCTCTAATTTGACATGAGATTTTGGTGGGAACCCAAGCCTAAATCATATTATTCTATCCC
This sequence comes from Mandrillus leucophaeus, assembly GCF_000951045.1. Taxonomy (NCBI): domain Eukaryota; kingdom Metazoa; phylum Chordata; class Mammalia; order Primates; family Cercopithecidae; genus Mandrillus; species Mandrillus leucophaeus. Next base: position 652,038 of record NW_012105032.1, read on the forward strand.
AGTCTTTCCCAAATCCCATGTCCTTCTTGCATTGCAGAATACAATGATCCCTTCTTAACAGTCCCCTAGTCTTATCTCATTTCAGCATTGACTCAAAAGTCCACAGTCCAAAGTCTCATCTAAGACAAGGTAAGTCCCTTCCAACTATGAGCCTCTAAAATCAAAAACAAGTTAATTATGTCCCAAACATAATGTGAGTACAAGCATCTGGTAAATGCTTGCATGCCAAGATAGAGAAATCAACCAAAACAAAGGTGCTACAGGCTCCATGCAAGTTTGAAACTCAGCAGAGCAGTCATTAAATCTTAAAGCTTCAAGATGATATTCTTTGACTCCACACATCATACCCGGCCATGCTGATGCAAGAGGTGGACTCCCAAGATGTTGGGCATCTCTACCCCTTTGGCTCTGCAAGGTACAGTCCCCAAGACTGCTTTCCTGCACTGACATTGAGTGTCTGCAGCTTTTCCAGGTGAACAGTGCAAGCTGTCGGTGGATGTACCATTCTGGGTTCTGGAGGATGATGGCCCTATCCTCAGAGCTCCACTAGGCAGTGCCCCAGTGGGGACTCTGTGTAGGGGCTCCCATATCTCCCCTCTGCAGTGCCCTAGTAGAGGTTCTCTATGAGGGCTCTTTCCATGCAGCAGACTTCTCTCTGGACATCCAGGTGTTTCCATACATCTTCTGAAATCTAGGCAGACATTCCCAAGCCTCAATTCGACTTCTGCACATCCACAGACCCAACACCATGTGGAAGTCACCAAGGCTTGGAACTTGCACTCTCTGAAACAATGGTACAAACTGTACTTTATTCCCTTTTAGCCACAAGCTGGAGCTGGAGTGGCTGGGATGCAGGATACCATGTCCCAAGGGTGCACAGAGCAGCTGGGCCCTGGGTCTGGCTCACAAAATTATTTTTTCCTCCTAGGCCTCCAGGCCTGTGATGGGACAACCTATCATGAAGGTCTCTGAAATTGCCTGGAGACATTCTTCCCCATTGTCTTGGATATTAACATTCCACACCTGTTTACTTATGCAAATTTCTGCAGCTGGCTTGAATTTCGCTCCACAAAATGTTTTCTTTTTTTTTTTTTTTCTTTTTTACCACATGGTCAGGCTGCAAATTTTCCAATCTTTTATGCTAATATTCCTTTTAAATATTAGTTTTAGTTTCAGATAATCTGTTTTTTCATACATATAAGCATATACCTTCAGAAACAGCCAGGTCACACCTTGAGTGCTTTGCTGATTAGAAATTTTTTCCACATGATACCTTAAATCATCTCACTGAAGTTCAAAATTCCACAGATCTCTAGGACAGGGGCAAAATACTATAGTCTCTTTGCTAAAGCATAGCAAGTGTGACCTTTACTTCAGTTCCCAGTAAGTTTCTCATCACTATCTGAGACCACCTCAGCCCAGACATCACTGTTAATATCACTATAACTATTCTAGTCAAAATCATTCAACAAGTTCTCAGGAAGTTCCCAATTTTCCCACATATTCCTGTCTTCTCCTTATCCCTCCAAACTGTTCCCATCTCTCCTGTTACCCAGTTCCAAAGTCATTTCCACATTTTCAAGTATCTTTAAAGCAGTACCCCACTTTTGGTACAATTTTTCTGTATTAGTCTCTTCTCACACTCCTATAAAGAACTACCTGAAACTGAGTCGTTTATGAAGAAAAGAGATTTAATTGTCTCAGTTCTGTGGGCTTCATAGAAACTTATATTCATGGTAGAATGTAAAGGAGAAGCAAGCAAATCTAACTATGGCAGAGCAGGAGAGAGAGAGTGAAGGGGGAAGTGCCACACACTTTTAAATCATCAAATCTTATGAGAATTCACTCACTATCACAAGAACAGCAAGGGGGAAATCCACCCCCATGATTCAGTCACCTCCCATCAGGATCCTCCTCCAGTTTGACGTAAGATTTGCATGGGGACACAAATCCAAATGATGTCAGGGTCTGAAATTTTATTCTACCTAACAAGCTAACTAAGTCGGCCAGTTTTGTGAATGCTCTCAGAATCCATGACACTTCTGATTCAGAGACATAGAACTGTATTGCTCATGACAATAACTATAGCTACAACATGAGCATTGGCATCAGTTATCCTACCCCGCATTCTCATATAGCCATGTGACATGTGCTAGATGATACTGGCACATATAGTGGGTTCATTACAGGAGAAGAATTGCGAGTTTAGGAGACCTCAGTATTATACTATGGCCCATAAGCTTGTCCGTCTTATGCTTCTAAGGGAGAAAATATATGTTCCAATGCTTTAAGAAAAGATACCCTTTGCTCCAGAGGGAAACATTTTATCTTTAAAGGTTTTTACTACACATTTTTTGAAAGGTAGGATGGAACAAAGGCAGTAATTCCTGTACTCATAAGATAGACAGAAACATGTGATACCCATAGGACATAATCTCCCAACAAAGAGAAATACTATCAAGGAATGATCATCAAGATTGAAAAAAATAGGAGGGAAGAGAAATAAGGAAAATGAAGTGGAAAGATTATTCGGAGAAAGAGTGAGTTAATAGCAGTAAATCTTAACAGAAATTTCACATAGAATGTGAATTATAAACAGTCTATCTATTTTGCACCCAAAAGTAGAATTGTTAGATCATAGATTATTCATATGTTCAGCTTTAAAATATATTGCCAAATGACTTTCCAAAATGTATATAAACAATTTCTACTCCTACCAGTGTAAAAGACAATTAGAGAAAATCTATACCTTTGCCAACATTTATCATTATTTTTATTTCTAGCCATTCTTGGTTGTTTGTGGTGATATGTCACTGTGGCTTTTATACACATTTTTGTGATGACTAATGGAGTTGAGCACTTTTTGATAGCTTTATTGGTCATTTGAATATCCACTTTAAAAAGTCTCTATTTAAATGATTTTCATCCCTTTTTCTACTGGATTTTCCTGTGGAGTTTTAAAGGTTTTTATTAGTTCTGGAAATAACTTTTTTTTTTTGGTTTTTTTTTTTTTTTTGAGACGGAGTCTCGCTCTGTCGCCCAGGCTGGAGTGCAGTGGCCGGATCTCAGCTCACTGCAAGCTCCGCCTCCCAGGTTTACGCCATTCTCCTGCCTCAGCCTCCCGGGTAGCTGGGACTACAGGCGCCCGCCACCTCGCCCGGCTAGTTTTTTTGTATTTTTTTTAGTAGAGATGGGGTTTCACTGTGTTAACCAGGATGGTCTCGATCTCCTGACCTCGTGATCCGCCCGTCTCGGCCTCCCAAAGTGCTGGGATTACAGGCTTGAGCCACCGCGCCCAGCCTGGAAATAACTTTTATATTGAATATATTTAATTATGATATAAACTACTACTCTATAAATTTCTATATTTTAAGTGCATGTAAAAGGGAGAGAAATTCTTGATTTTAATGTACTACATCAATTGTTCCAATTTGGATAACAGTTTATGTACTGTTTAAGTAATCTTTGCTGTCTCAAATGTATGAAGAAATACTTCTACATTTTTATTTTAGAATACTTTTTATTTTAAATTTAAGTATGTGATCTAGTTGGAATTTTTGTGTATGGTGAAATATAGGAAAACATTTTGGTTTTATCCATATGGATGTTTTTATAATTTATCTTAATTCAGAGACATTGCTATATTATTTATATTTCAATTTGTCACATAAATATTTCTAATTTTTTATGTTCATATTCATATTGTCTATAAATAATGAGCTTTATTTTTTCATAGTACATTGGATAAGATAGCCAGTATTTCATTTTGAATGAAAGTGAGAATGGGCATTTTTATCTCCTTTTTAATCATGAGAGGGGAAATAGGGAAATGTCATATTTTACCAATTAAATTTTATATTTGCTGTAGATTTTAAGTCTATACTACTTGTCAGATGAAATAAATTCCTTATATTCCTTGCTTTCCATAGTTTTTTTTTTTTTTACATTGAATGATTGCAAAATTTTCTGAAATCCTTATTCTGCATTGTATCTATGAATATGACTTACTATTTTATTCTCTTAATGTGATAAAAGACAGTAATTGTTATTAAAATGTGAAGTCTGCCCTGTATGATAAAATAATACCAACTTGTTAATGATGTATTATACCTTTAAAAATATCACTTTATTCAATTTGTTATTTTTCAGAATTATTGAATTTATGTTTATGAAAGTGATTATCCCCTAAGTTTCCCTTCCTGTTGTTATTCACAAAGTTACCCTGACCTCATTATTCTCTTTCCCCAACTTCTCTCACTTTCCTTCTATCCTTTTGGGTTTCTCCAAGAAAGTTGTTTACAATTGGTGTCACATTTTATTAAAAGTTTGGAAAAATTAACAAGTGAATACATCTGGCACAAAAGATATTTTGTGGGGAAACATTTATTTGCCAATTTATTGTATTTAATAGATACAGTGCTATTTATATATTTCTATTTTGTCTTGTGTCAATTCTGATAATTCGTGTTTTTCTAGGAATTAGTCAATTTTATGCAAAATTTTATTTATATTTTAAAAGTTTTCATTATATTATTCAAAAATCTTTAAAACATTTGTAAAATATCTAGTGATAGCACTTTTTTTATCCCTTGTATTTTAAATTTGTGTCTTTAGTTATTTATGTATTTTAATTTTGCTCAATTTGGTTAAATGTCTATCAGATGTTAATCTTTCAAAAAACCCACTTTTGGGTTTGTTAATAAAATAACTTCTATAGCTTATTTTGTATTTAATAAATACTCTTTTGTTTTCTAACCTCTACATTTTTGGTATACAATAATATGTCCTTTTACTCACTTCTTGATATAAATATTTGGTTATTGATTTTTGACTTACCTTCTTTTCTATCTATAAATTTTTGAATATATATTTTCTTCTCCACACAGATTTGCTGCATTCCACAAGTTTTGATATGCTGTATGATCATTGATTTCTAATTTGATAAATTGCTTTGATGTATTTTGCTAAATTTCTAAATAGTTAAACTTTTTTATTACATTATTGATTTTAGGCTTACTTCCACTGTAGCCACAAAATATACCTTGAATGATTTTAATATTTTAAAATTTCTGCAGATATTTTTGATAGCCTTAGACATGGTTAGTTTGGGTAGAAGTGTAATGTGCATTTGAAAACAACAGTTATTAAAAAGTTATTTACAACTATTTAAATATGCAAATTGGGTCACTTTTGTAAATTCTGTTTATTGAATCATCTGGAGATGAAATGTTTTTATTATTTTCTTGTTCTAACCATTGCTGAGTGTGATGTTTTAAAATTTCCCACTGTGATGATGGTTTTATCTATTTTCAGTTTTATTCTATAAAATATGGCTGTGTATTTGGAAACTGTTATTTGGGGCATGCATGTTAAAATTGCTACATATTTTCCAGTGGACTGACCCTCTGAATTGAATGACAAATTAAAAAAAAATAATAGCAATATAAGCAAAGATGTAGAGCAAGTGAAACTCTAATTCATGAACAGTGGATATATGCATTTATATAACCACTTTGGAAAACTGTTTATCATTATCTAACAAATTAAAATACATGCATAGCCAGTGACCATTCTATTTTATTTGTATCTATATGCCCCCAAAAGATTTATAATTATACAAACTCACATATATGTTAAAGAATATTCATTGCAAATCTATGTAGCTCAAACTATAAATATTCCAAATGTCCAACAATAAAATTTATGCATAGATTTTGGCATATTTATTTCATGGACT
>NW_012105032.1:658294-660781 GCF_000951045.1 Mandrillus leucophaeus
GGCTGGAGTGCAGTGGCCGGATCTCAGCTCACTGCAAGCTCCGCCTCCTGGGTTTACGCCATTCTCCTGCCTCAGCCTCCCGAGTAGCTGGGACTACACGCGCCTGCCACCTTGCCAGGCTAGTTTTTTGTATTTTTTTTTAGTAGAGACGGGGTTTCACTGTGTTAGCCAGGATGGTCTCGATCTCCTGACCTCGTGATCCGTCTCGGCCTCCCAAAGTGCTGGGATTACAGGCTTGAGCCACCGCGCCCGGCCTCTGTATTTTTTCTGTAACATTGTTTGATAGGAAAATCAGGTGTCATTATAACTCTGCCAACTGCATAGAATTAATTTCAGGAAATCAAAGTAGTAATAAATGTGCTTTGAAAAGTATATATTCTGTTAAAATATAACTAAATAATAGTCTCATTATAAGTAAGAACTGCATAAAACAAATAAGATTCATCTTTGTTGAGGCATGTTATATCCTCTATTTGCTTAATATACATTATCTCATTTAATACCTGCCAACAGTTTTAAGCATTAAGTATTTAACATTACCAACTTATAGATCAAGGAGCAAATTCATGTACAGGTTAAATCATTTTTCTAGGGTTGCATAGTGTTGTAGCTTGTCTTTCTTGTGCCATACTTCATGCTTCATCAATAGTATCATGGAAAATCATATTGTCTCCCAGAAAATATAATACTTCCCATTGAAAAAATCTTAAATAATTGTAAATATTTTTAGTCATTTTATCCATATTTTGACCAACATCCCAAATACAAATCATTTTACTATAATGTCACTGAGGCATGCCATTTCACAATTTTAAGTATAGGAAATTGTTTATCCTGTAAACCAAAAAGCATGTGAGACAATTTAGAAGTTTATTTCACCAAAGTCAAGGATAATGCCCAGGAGGAAAAAATAAAATAAAATAACAGAAACAGTCTATGATCTGTGTCCTTCTTCAGAGATTACTTTGAGAAATTCAATATTTATAGGAAAAGGCGTGCTGGAGAGAATAGAGGAAGGGTTTGGTAATACACATGTTGCAATAGAAAGGAAGCAGGTAAAGGAATACTCAATTGTGTATTTTTCTCATGCTCAGTAAATCAAATTTGAACTTTATATAAGATAATGTGAATATAGACAGTGAGGCCCTGCACAGCCTGGCGCAGGCAGGTGACTACTCCATGCGCGTGGACCTGCGGGCTGGGGACGAGGCTGTGTTCGCCCAGTACGACTCCTTCCGCGTAGACTCGGCTGCGGAGTGCTACCGCCTCCACCTGGAGGGCTACCACGGCACCGCAGGGCACTCCAAGAGCTACCACAGCGGCAGTGTCTTCTCTGCCCTTGATGGGGACCTCAACAACTTGCTCATCTCCTGCGCCGTCTCCTACCGAGGGGCCTGGTGGTACAGGAACTGCCACTACGCCAACCTCAACGGGCTCTACGGGAGCACAGTGGACCATCAGGGAGTGAGCTGGCACTACTGGAAGGGCTTCGAGTTCTCGATGCCCCTCACGGAAATGAAGCTGAGACCAAGAAACTTTCTCTCCCCAGCCGGGGGAGGCTGAGCTGCTGCCCACCTCTCTCGCACCCCAGGATGACTGCCGAGCACTGACGGTTCGTCCTGAGAGAAGAGCCAGAGGCCTTCACCACCCGGCCGCTGGAGGAAGCCTTCTCTGCCAGCGATCTCGCAGCACTATGTTTACGAGGGGGCGGTGGAGGGATTCGTACGGGAGCAATAAAGGAGAAACTGAGGCCAAAAAAAAGGTAATGTGAATATAGAATAGCTATCTGTGGAGATATTTAACCTTTTATCTGTAGATATCTGTTTAGGAACAAAAGGAAAGGTCAGTTCTTACATGACTCGTCTTATAGCTTTTAACTCTTGCCATAGTGATTTGAGGTCTCAATTTTTTTATTTTCCTTTCACAATCTTAAAGTCAATTGCTCTTGAACATGTGAAATAACATTTGTCTTCAAAAGGCTAATTCCTGGATAAGTGTACTTCTAGGAGGACCAAGAAGTATTGTGGTCGTGCATCACTGCATTTCTTCCTATGTTACCTAAGCTAAGATTGCCCTGGTTACCTAGGGCCGCTAATGCATGTTTAACAATGTAGCAGTAGGGAGTGGCACAAAATAGAATAACTCCACTAACTGGCCAAAACAAATAGCCAATTTTTTTTTTTTTTAAGGGCACACTTTCTTTTCATTTGGTAACATGTCATTAAAAAAATACTAGTCCCCGGCCGGACGCAGTGGCTCACGCCTGTAATCCCAGCACTTTGGGGGGCCAAGGCGGGTGGATCACGAGGTCAGGAGATTGAGACCATCCTGGCTAACATGGTAAAACCCCGTCTCTACTAAAAATAAAAATAAAAAATAAAAAATAAAAAAAATTAGACAGGCGTGGCGGGTGCCTGTAGTCCCAGCTACTTGGCAGGCTAAGATAGGAGGATGGCGTGAAACTGGGAAGCAGAGCTTGCAGTGAGC
>NW_012105032.1:663926-664635 GCF_000951045.1 Mandrillus leucophaeus
TATGCCCCCAAAAGATTTATAATTATACAAACTCACATATATGTTAAAGAATATTCATTGCAAATCTATGTAGCTCAAACTATAAATATTCCAAATGTCCAACAATAAAATTTATGCATAGATTTTGGCATATTTATTTCATGGACTAATATACAGCAAGTATAATAAATGAAGTAGTTACATGTAGCAATATAAATGAATGAAAAGGACATAAATGAATGAAAAGAATTGTGATCAATTCTCTTGAAACTATGCTATAATTTTAGAAGTCAGGATAGTAGCTACCTTTGTAGAAGAGGGAAGATATTTTGGTTCTGAAGAAAGCTGAAGGGCTATTTTGGATGTTGGTAACAACGTATTTTTTTACCTGTGTGTTTATTACATGGATGTGCTTTACTGTGATAATTCATTGATGTGACATTTTTGTGTATTTTTCTATGTGTATGCTATACTTCAACAAATTGCTAAAAATGCATTTTAAGAATGCCAGTGAGTTGTGAGATCAACTCTTAGGGTTATTATTTTCTAATAGTGCATATATGTTCGGGAAAGGCAGTGCTATGCAATACAAAAGAAGCAATCTTTAAAGTAGAAGGCTGATTATGTTTAAGTCACATATCTGCCACCATAAAATCACAATCAAGTCACTTAACTTTTCTGTATACTTTTTCTGTATTTTTTCTTTCTTTTTTTTTTTTTTTTTTTTTTT
>NW_012105032.1:667343-672412 GCF_000951045.1 Mandrillus leucophaeus
AAAAAAAAGAAAAGAAAAGAAGAAGAAAAAGAAAAAGGATGATTGGTAGTTGATGGCAATGCAAATGATGCATGACTCATCCAGTTAAAGCCCAGTTCAACTCATCTCTCTTACATTAAGCATGTATATTATAGCCTGATTTTTTTTTTAAATCAAAAAGTACATATTTCACATAGGAGTTCTAGAAAAATTATTTGGAAATGATTGGTAAATATTCATTTTAATCAGACAAACAAAGCATAGTTTCTGGGTCATCTGCCATGAACATCTTTGTATTTTAATTTTATATTGCTAACTACAAAATGTTTACTAAAATCTTACCTGTAATATTCAGTTAGTTAAAATAAGAGGATGTATTGCTTTTATTTTTAAACTCTATCTTTGGAGATACAGTCTTAAATTGATTAATTAGTTGCATGACTGGAAAACTCAGAAATATTATAATAAATGCCATTCTATAAATAAACCTTCAAGTTGTTACGTTTTAGTGATTTGATCCAAAAGGAGCAAAAACCCTGCTAATCTTTTTCATGAAAAAACAAAACAAAACATATTTTGCAATGTTTGATGAATTTTTAAATGACAAAGTTATTATCCATAAAGATAGATCCTTATATTGTTTTCAAATCCCATACAATTGAAAAACAACGTCTAAAGTACTTAATTTCAATTTAGATATTAAATTAAAAACAACAGTTTATTATCAACGTAATACTTTCTGAAAGTATTCAAACTGCTAAAGTTACTTTGTGTTCAGGAACTGTGCCATTCTTCTTTGAAAATATCAGCTAAATCTATGGACATCAAGATAAAATATTAAAAATCCAAAATATCTTACCTGATGATAAATGTTTTCTAATATAAATAAAATTGCATTTTTCCTGAAATAATATATAAATTTTTCAAACCAAATAAAAATTTTGTTATAACGTTTCTAATAATGTTTATTTTTAATTTCTTCAATACTAGATTTATAGTGCATATTTCTTGATGTTATTTTTACATGTAATCTATTTCAATTTTCTATTTATTATATTATTTTATTAATATTTAACTATTGGTATTCTTTTACAGTAACCTATGAAAAGTTTAGAATGACCATCAATATTTAAAGCATTCAAATCTCAGTACCATGAGTCACAAGCCATCTTAATGGGGAAATTAAGTAAGATCATTCAGCTTTCTTAAATTACTATTGGCACTCATATAATAAATATTTAAAGTGTATGTATAAAATTTTAGTGCCTAAAGAGACCTTGGTCATCATACCTATAGTTTTTCCTCTAGATAAGGATAGAGATTATATGCTATTCAACTTGGCATCTTTCCACAGATATCTTTGAATGACTAACAACACATACAAAACACTCAATAAACATTTGATAAATTAGCTAGGGCACTGTGCTTAAATAATTTAGTTAGCTTTTCCAAAGTCACACAAATACTTAATGTCTGTATTAATTTTCTATTGCTGACATAACAAAATAAATGTACCAGCTTAAAACAAGAAAAGTATATTATCTCACAGCTTCTTTAGATCAGAAGTCTGGGTGTACTAAACTAGGACATCTGCTTAGGATCTCAGGAGGTTGAAATCATGTTGGTAGTGCTGTGTTCCTCCTGGAGAATCTGGAGGAAAATATACTTTTGAGCTCATGTTGTCTGCTGGACAAATACAGTTCCTTGGGAATTATATGCCTAAAGCCCCATTTCCTTGTTGGTTATCAGATGGAATCAATCTGTGCTTCAAGAGGCTCTTACATTTCTTCTCATGCTTTCCATATGGCTCCCTCCAGCAATGGTGACTCAGGTTCTTCACATGCTTTTCAACTTTCTGGCTTCTCTTTCTGCTGTATCTCAGACTCAAAAAAAAAAAAAAAATTCCTTGGTTTTGGATAACCAGGATAATTTTTCTACATTAATTATATCTGCAAATTATCTTTTCCATGTAATATAAAACATTTATGTCTTCCAAAAATGAGGCCACTAACATCATTGTAGGGGTATTCTACCTACTACAATGTCAAAGTCTTGCGTATAATTCAATACCTTTCTTGCTGTCTTTCTACAAAAATTCGGCTGTAATTCCTTTAACAAGCGAAATATGAACAGGACAGGACAATAATCTGTGACCAAGAAACTCATCCGTAATTTGCACTTCAGGATTTTCTGTATTATTCTTGCAACTTCTGATGAATTCATAGTTATTTTCAAATACAAACTGTAAAAAGAAATACAAAGCACAAGGGAAATATATTTTTTAGAGTACAACTTTCTATAATACATGTTGTATTGACATAAGAAATCTGACCATTACGGTAGAGTGATTTTAAGTAGATATATTAAATAGTTGTTATATAAGTGGGAAAATATTCTAAAATCTTGAAATTCAAGAGACTACCTGTAAGAAGCGAGCATAAGTTTTACCTAATCAGAAAGAAACTTATGACTGGCTGGGCATCGTGGCTCACACTTGCAATTTTAGCACTTCGGGAGGCTGAGGTGGGTTGATCACCTGAGGCCAGGAGTTCAAGACCAGCCTACCCAACATGGCAAAACCCCATCTCTACTAAAAACACAAAAATTAGCCAGGTGTGGTGGCATGCGCTTGTAGTCCCAGTTACCCAGGAGGCTGAGGCACAAGAATCACTTGAATCTGGGAGGTGGAGGTTGTGGTGAACTGAGATCTGCCACTGCACTCCAGCCTGGGCAACACTGCGAGTCTCTGGCTCAAAAAAAAAGTAATAAGAAGAAAGATACTTATGATACTAACACCAAATCTAGATTAGAAAGCAAATGAAGTGCAATTTTTCAGACCAAACACTGACATTATTCTGTGGTTAACTTATTTACTATGATGTTGTGGTTGCAGATATTGGAAGCCTAAAGCACTATTTGCATGTATTTAAACAAGTAGAATAGAAAAATTCATAAAGACTATGAATATGTAAAAGGGAATCTGATGATTGATAAAACCCCAGTTCCTTCTAATTAGAGTGTAATGTTTGGCTAAAGAAAAAAATTAGAAAAATTGCAGGAATATTGTCTCAATCTAAGCAATAGGTTTTTGGAGAAAAAACGTATAGTTTATATTTATAAAACATAATATAATTATAATGTAAATAAAATGGACAAATTACTAGAAACACACAACCTACCAAAACTGAATCATGAACAGAAAATTTGAACATATCTATAAGTAGAAAAGATACTGAATCATAGCCAATACTCTGCCCAAAAGAAAAACTCAGCAACATATTATTTCACTTGTGTACTGATCCATTCTCTCACTACTATAAAGGACTACCTGAGACTGAGTAATTTTTAAAGAAAAGAGGTTTAATAGGCTCAGGATTCTGTGGGCTGTATAGGTTTTTGCTCCTGGGAAGGCCTCAAGACACTTACAATCATGATGGAAGGTGAAAAGGGCACAGCCACATTTTCACATAGCTGGCAGAAGAGAGAGCAAGCAAAGGGGGTAGGTACTACCCATGTTCAAACAACCAGATCTTATGAGAATTCTCTCATGAGACAGCACTAGGAGGATGGTGCTAAACCATTAGAAACCACCCCCATGGTCCAGTCACCTCCCACCAGGCCCTACCTCCAACACTGGAGAACACAATTTAAGAACACAATTTAACATAAGATTTGGGTGAGGACACAGAGCCAAACCATATAATTCTACTCTTGATCCCTCCCAAATCTCATGTCCTTCTCACATTGCAGAATATATCCCTTCTTAACAGTCTCCCAGTCTTAACTCATTTCAGCATTGACTCAAAAGTCCACAGTCCAAAGTCTCATCTGAGACAAGGTAATTCTCTTCCACCTATGAACCTGTAAAATCTAAAACAAGTTATTTACTTCCAAGATACAATGTGGTGACAGGCATTGGGTAAATACACCCATTCCATGAGGAAGAAATCAGCCAAAACAAAGGGCTACAGGCCCCATGAAATGTGAAACCCAGCAGGGCAGTCATTAAATTTTAAAGCTTCAAAATAATTTTCTTTTACTCTATGTCTCACATCCAGGCCACAATGATGCAAGAGTTGGGTCCCCTGGCCTTGGGAAGCTCCACCCCTGTGGCTCTGCAAGGTACAGTCCCCAAGACTGATTTCACAGACTAGCATTGAGTGCCTGCAGCTTTTTCAGGTGCATGGTGCAAGTTGTTGGTGGATGTACCATTCTGGGATCTGGATGGTGGTGGCCTTATCCTCACTAGGTAGGACACCAGTAGGGACTCCATGTGGGGACTTCACATTCACATTTCCCCTCTGCACTGACCTAGTAGAGGTTCTTCTCCATGTAGGCTCTGCCTCTGCAGCAGATTTCTGCCTGGACATCCAGGCATTTCCATACATTCTCTGAAATCTAGGCAGAGGTCCCCAAGCCTCAGTCCTTGCCCTCTTTCCACCCACAGTCTTAACATCACATGGAAGCCTTGGCAGCTTCTGGCTTGTACCCTCTGGAGTAGTAGCCTGAGATGTATTTGGGACCCTTTTAGCCACAGATAGAGTTTAAGTGGCTGGGACACAGGCAGCCATATCCCAATGCTGCACAGAGCAGTAGAGCCCTGGGCCTGGCCCATGAAACCATTTTTTCCCTCCTAAGCCTCCAGGCCTGTGATGGAAGGGGATGCTGTGAAGATCTCAAAAATAAATTGGATGGATTTTCCCCCATTGTCTTTGGTATTACCATTTGGCTCTTCTTTATTGAAGCAAATTTTTGCAACGGGCTTCATTTTCTCCCTGAAAATGCCTTTGTTTATTTGTTTCTTCCTTCCTTTCTTACCACATGACCAGGCTGCAAATTTTTCAAAATTGTATGTTCTTCTCTCCTTCTAAATGTAAGTTCCAGTTTCAGGTATTTTTTTGTTTGTTTGTTTACACAAATGAGCATAGGCTTTTAGAAGCAGCTAGGCCACATCTTAAATACTTTGCTGCTTAGAAATGTATTCTGCCAGCCTGGTGTGGTGGCTCAAGCCTGTAATCCCAGCACTTTGGGAGGCCGAGATGGGCGGATCACAAGGTCAGGAGATCAAGACCATCCTGGCTAACGCGGTG
>NW_012105032.1:672602-701491 GCF_000951045.1 Mandrillus leucophaeus
AAAAAAAAAAGAAAAAAGAAATGTATTCTGCCAGCTATTCTAAATTATCTCTCTCAAGTTCAAAGTTCCACAGATCTCTAGAGCAGGGACACAACACCACCAGACTCTTTGCTAAAGCATAGCAAATGTGACATTTATTCCAGTTTGCAGTGAGCTCCTCATCTTCATCTGAGACCTTCTCAGCTTCTTCCTCAGCATTTTGGTCACAACCATTCAACAAGTCTCAAAAAGTTCTGAACTTTCTCTCATCTTCCTTTTTTTTTCTGAGCCTTCCAAATGACTCCAACCTCTGCCCATTACCCAGTTTAATGGTCACTTCCACATTTTGAGGTATCTTTAGAGCAAAGCCCCACTTCTCTGATACCAATTTTCTGTAGTAGTTATTTTTCACATTGTTATAATGAACTATCTGAGACTGAGTAATTTATAAAGAAAAGAGGTTTAATCTGCTCATGGTTTTATGGGATGTACAGACTTCTGCTTCTGGTAAGGCCTCAGGAAACTTACAATCATGTCAGAAGGTGAAGGGGAAGCAGGCACATATTCATAAGGCTGGCAGAAGAGCTAGAGAGCAAAGTGGTGAAGTGCTACACACTTTTCTTTTAATCTTTTCTTTTTTTTTGAGACAAAGTCTCACTCTGTCACCCAAGTTGGTGTGCAGTGGCATGATCTTGGTTCACTGCAAGCTCTGTCTCTCTCCTGCCTCAGCCTCCTGAGTATCTGGGGGTACCCGTCACCATGCCTGGCTAATTTTTTGTATTTTTAGTAGAGATGGGGTTTTACCATGTTAGCCAGGAAGCTCTCGATCTCCTGACCTCGTGATCTGCCTGCCTCGGCCTCCCAAAGTGCTGGGTTTATGGGTGTGAGCCACCACACCCAGCCAAGTGCTACACACTTTTCAAACCACTAGATCTTGTGAGAACTCTATCATGAGACAGGATTAGCAGGGTTGTGCTAAATCATTGGAAACCACCCCCAGGAACCAATTACCTTCCACCAGGCCCCACCTCCAACACTGGAAATCACAATTCAACATGAGATTTGGGTGGGGACACAGAACCAAACCATTATCAACTGGTGAATTATACCAAACATTTAAGAAGAAATAACACTAATGTTTCTGAAACAAATAAACAAAAAATGAAATGGAGAGAACACTTCTTAACTAATTCTATGAGACAAGTTACTCTGATACCAAAACTACACAATGAAAGTACAAGTAAAGCAAGGTACAGCCAAATATTCCTGATTAATAGTGATGCAAACATTGTCAACAAAATACTAGCAAAGAGAATTTGATAGGGTTTTAAAAGGATTATACACCATCAAAAATGTGATTTTATTTCTCGAACGTAAGGAAAATTCACCCTATAAAAATCAATCAGGGTATTCCCAAGATGGCTGACTAGAAGCAGTCTGGGATGTGTGGCTTTCATGGAGATAAATGGAAGGGGCGAGTAAATACAGTACCTTCAACTGAAACATTCAGATGATTACATTGGGACTACTCAAGGAAACAACTCAACCCATGAAGAACAGAGAACAGTAAGGCAGTATGATGGCCCATCTAGGAACAACACAGTGCAAAGGGAACCTCCCCTACCCAGGGAAGTGGTGAGTGAATGTGCAACTCCAGAAAATCACACTCATCTCACAGATCTTTTCAACCACCAGGTTAGGAGATCCCCTGGTGAACCCACTTCACCAGGGCCTTCAGTCTGACACACAGAGCTACCTGGAGCCTTGGCAAAGCTGCCACTCAGGCACATGTAGAGACATGGAAGCTTTGGATATTCTAGATTTCTGGGCTTCCCAGTAGAATTAAATGTCACTCAGAAAAAGTGAGTGGTTAGAGCTCCATACATACCTTTAGGAAAGAGGCAGGAGTCAGGGGCCCAATCAGTGAAGGTCTACAGGCCCCACTTCCACTGTGACTCACAAGATAAGATCCACTGGCTTGATATGATTGCTAGCCACCAGTAACAATGTTGTGCCTACCTTAGACAGAGTTCATTGTGGGGAGGAGTAGGCTGCCATCTTTGCTGTTTGGGCAACTTAGACATTCCAGCCTGTGAACTTTGGAGAGCCCAACCCAACTGAGGCAGAAGTGGTACCCCAGCACAGCAGAGCTGCTCTACAAAAGTGTGAATATATTGTTTCTTTAAGTGTGTTCTCAATCTTGTTCCTCCTCACTAAGGTGGAACCTCCCAACCAGAGCCTCCAGCCACACCCACCAGTGTTCTCCAGCTGACAGGGATTTGAAAACTTGCTGGGACACAACTCCCAGAAGGAGGTGTGGGTTGCCATCTTTGCTGTTTGGATGACTCAGCAGTTCTGGCTTTCCAGCCTTGGAGAGTCCAAGCCTACTGG
The DNA here is from genome assembly GCF_000951045.1 of Mandrillus leucophaeus. Lineage (NCBI taxonomy): Eukaryota > Metazoa > Chordata > Mammalia > Primates > Cercopithecidae > Mandrillus > Mandrillus leucophaeus. Next base: position 674,973 of record NW_012105032.1, read on the forward strand.
GGATGGAAATGGTACCTCAACACAGTACAATCGCCCCACAAAAACATGGCCATACTGCTTTTTAAGCAGATCCCTGACACCATTCCTCATCACCAAGTGGAGCCCCCGAACTAGGATCTCTGGCTACCCCCACCAGTGTTCTCTGACTAGGCCTCCTTGGGATGCAGCTATCAGGAAGAGAGACAGGCCACCAACTTGGCTGTTTGGATGTCTTATCCATTCTAGCCTTTGGGTTTCAGAGTGTCTGAGGCTGCCAAGGTGGACATGGACCCCCAGAAGAGCACAGCTGCTGTACAAAAACATGATCAGATAACTTTTTAAATAAAGTCCTTGATCTCATTCCTCCTGCCTGGGTGAGACCTCTCAAATGGGGTCTTCAGGCATTTCCTACAGGTGCGTTCGGGACAGCAACAGGTCTGTACCTCCCTGGACAGAGCTCCCCAAAAAAGGAGCAAGCTGCCATATTTGTTGTTTTCTAGTTTTCACTGGTGTTACCTCCAGGTACTGGAAAAACTGGTACCCTGAGCATACCACAGCAGCCTTATGGAAAGGTAGTCAGACTGTTATGTATTTTAAAAATGCAGCAACCTCAAAGATTGAAGGTAGATAAGCCCTAAATATGTGAAAGAATCAGTGCAAGATTGCTGAAAACTCAGAAAGCCAGTGTTCCTCTTACTGTAAATGACTGCGTCATCTCTATAGCAGATTTGAAACCAGGCTGAGGCTGAGAGGGCTGAAATGACAGAAATAGATTTCAGAATATATATAGGAAAGAAGTTTACTGAGCTAAAGGAGTATGTTGTAACCCAATGCAAAGAAGTTAAGAATCATGATAAAACAATACAGGAGCTGACAGAGAAAATAGCCAGTGTAGAAGAGAATATATAACCAACCTGATAGACCTGAACAACACTCTACAAATAGTTCATAATGCAATCACAAGTATTAATAGAAGAATAGACCAAGCGGAGGAAAGAATCTTGTTGCTTGAAAACTGTCTTTCTGACACAAGACAGGCAGACATGAATAGAGAAAAAAAGAGTAAAAAGGAATGAACAAAACCTTTGAGAAACATGGAATTATGTAAAGAGACCAAATCTATGATTGTTTGGTGCACCTGAAAGAGACTAGAAGAATGGAAACAACCTGGAAAACATTTTTCATGATATATCCATGAAAAATTCCCTAACCTAGCTAGAGAGGCCAACATTCAACTTTAGGAAATGCGGATAACCCCAGTAAGACACTCTATGAGAAGATCATCCCCAAGACAAATAGTCTTCAGATTCTCCAAGTGTCAAATGAAATAAAAAATAATCTTAAAGACAGCTAGAGAGAAAGGACAGATTATCTACAAAGTAAAACCCATCAAACTAACAGCCAACCTCTCAGAAGAAACCTTACAAGCCAGAAGAGACTAGGGGCCAATATTCAACATTTTTAAGAAAATAAATTCCAGCCCAGAATTTCATATCCAGTCAAACTAATCTTCATATGCAAAGAAAAAATAAAGTCCTTCACAGAGAAGCAAATGCTGAGAAAATATGTTACCCTCAGACTTCTTGCAACAAAGTACTAAATATGGAAAGGAAAGAATATTACCAACAACTACAAAAAAACATACTGAACTACACAGAACAGTGACATTATAAAGCAACCATATAAAGAAGTCTGCAAAATAACCATCAAACATCATGATGAAAAAATTAACAAAGAAACTGCTAGGTCGACTGATAAATAGGAAAAAATATAAGATTCAAATAAACGCAGTCAGAAATGACAAGGGGGATATTATCACTCACCCCAGAGCAATGCAAGCAACCATCAGAGAATATTATGAACACCTCTATGCACACAAACTAGAAAATCTAGAATAAATTGATAAATTAATGGAACTTCCACCCTCCAGAAATGAACCAGGGAGAATTTGAATCCCTGAACAGACCAATATGAGCTCTGAAATTGAATCAGTAACAAATAGCCTGTCAACCAAAAAGAGCCCAGAACCAGAGGAATTCACAGCTGATTTCTACCAGATGTACAAAGAAGGGTTGATACTATTCCTACGGAAACTATTTCAGGAAATTGAGTAGGAGAGACTTCTCCCTAAGGCGTTCAATGAGGCCAGCATTATCCTGATGTCAAAATCTGGCAGAGATAACAAAAAAGAAAACATCATACCAACATGCTTGAACATAAATACAAAAATTCTAAACAAAATATTGACACACCGAATCCAGCAGAATGTCCAAAAGCTTATCCACCATGATCAAGGAGGCTTCATATCTAGGATGCAAGGTTGGTTCAACGTAAGCAAATCAATATATGTGATTAATTACATAAAGAGTACTAAAAACAAAACAAAAAAAGACAACTAGTAGATGTAGAAAAAACTTTTGATAAAATTCAACATCCATTCATGTTAAAAATCTAAATAAAGGTATTGAAACAACATCTCAAAATAATAAGAACCATCTATGACAAACCCACAGCCAACATTATTCTGAATGGGCAAAAGCTAGATGAATTCTTCTTAAAAACCAGCACAAGGCACGAATGCCCTCTTTCACCACTATTAGTAAACATAGCATTGGAAGTTCTAGCCAAAACAATTAGACAAGAGAAAGAAAAAAAGGGCATCCAAAAAGGAAGAGGGAAAGTACAACTATCCCTGTTTGCAGATTACATGATCCTGTATCTAGAAAACCCCATATTCTCAGCTGAAAAGGTTCTTAAGCTGATAAGCAACTTCAGCAAAATCTCAGAATACAAAATCAATATGCAAAAATTACTACCATTTCTATACTTCAACGACAGCCAAGACAAGAGCCAAATTAAAAACAAACTTCCATTCACAATTGCCCCCCAAAATTAAAATACCTAAGAATACAGCTAACTATGGAGATGAAATATCTCCACAAATAGAACTACAAACCACTGCTGAAAAAAAATCAGAGATGACACAAACAAATGGAAAAACATTCCATGCTCATAGATGGAAAGAATCAATATTTTTTAAATGGTCATACTGCTCAAAGCAATTTATAGAGTCAATTCTGTTCCTATTAAACCACCATTAACATTCTTCACAGAAACAGAGAAAACTATTTTAAAGTTCATATAAAACCAAAAAGAGCCTCAATAGCCAAGGCAACTGTAAGTAAGAAGAAAAAAAAAATTAAAACCAAGCTGGAGGCATCAGTGTACCTGACTTAAAACTATAATATAGGGCTACAGTAACCGAAACAAATGGGACTGGTACAAAAACAGACAGATACACCAATGGAACAGAATAGAGTACTCAGAAACAAGAACAACATGAACCTATAACTAACTCATCATTGACAAACCAGGAAAAAACAAGCAATGGGAAGAGTACTCCCTATGCAATAAATTGTGCTGGTATAACAGGCTAGACATATGCAGTACATTGAAACTGAAACCTTTCTTTACACCATACAAAAAAAAAATTACATCAAGATGAATTAAAGACTTAAATGTAAAACCCAAAATTATAAAAACCCTTGAAGTCAACCTAGGCAATACCAGTTAGAGCACAGGCATGGGCAAAGATTTTATGATGAAGAAGTCAAAAACAATGCCAACAAAAGCAAAAATTGACAAACTAGATCTAATTAAACTCAAGAGCTCATGCACAGCATTAATAAAAAAAAAAACAAAAAAACTATCAACAAACTAAAGAGACAGCCTACAGAATGGGAGAAATTTTTGCAAACTATGCATCCAACAAAGGTTTGATATCCAGCATCTCTAAGGAATTTAATGAATTTACAAGAAAAATACAAACAACCCTATAAAAAGTGGGCAAAAAAACATGAACAGCACTTTTCAAAACAAGGCATATGTGTGGCCACCAACAATTTTTTAAAAGCTCCACATCACTGATTATTAGATAAATGCAAATCCCAACCACAGTGTGATACCATCTAACACCAATCACAAAGGTTATTTTTCAAAAGTTAAAAATTGACAGATGTGAAGATTGTGAAGAAAAAAGAACACTTATACATTGTTGGTGGGAGTGTAAATTAGTTCAGCCATTGTGGAAGACAGTGTGGTGATTCCTCAAAGGCCTAAAGACAGGAATACCATTTGACCCAAAAATCCCATTACTGGGTATATACCCAAAGGAATATAAATCTTTCTATTATAAAGAAACATGCATGTGTATGTTTTTTCAGCACTATTTACAATAGCAAAAATACGAAATAAACCTAAATAACCATAAATGATAGACTGGATAAAGAAAATATGGTACATATACACCATAGAATACTCTGCAGTCATAAAAAAAAAAAAAAGAGAGATATTGTCCTTTGCAGGGACATAGATGGAGTTGGAGGATATTATCCTTAGCAAACTAACACAGAAACAGAAAAACAAATACAGTATGTTCTTGCTAATAAGTGGGAGAGAAATGATAACAACATATCGACTCATGGGGGAAACAACACACACACTGTTGTCTTTCAGGGGGTGGGAGAAGGGAGAAGATCAGGAAAAATAACTAATGGACACTAGACTGAATACCTGGTTGATGAAATAAACTGTATAACAAACTGTATGACACAGGCTTTCTTATGTAAAAAAAAAAAAAAGAAAAAAAAAAACTCCTGATTTTGTAACCCTAAACCTAAAATAAAAGCGAAAAAAATCAACGGAAAACAGCACAGTAACGTCAAAAAAGAACAAATGGCACGTGATCATCTCAATTGTTATAGACAAAGAAATTTTGAAACTTTAATACCTTCTCATGATAAAAACACTTAACAAAAATAGTAATAAAAGGAAACTACTAACACTAATGCTAATAAAGACTATATGTGAAAAGCCCACAGTTAATATTACACATAATGGTAAAAACCTGAATTCCTTCTAAGATTAGGAACAAGACAAGAATATCTGTTGTCTTAGTTTATTCTGTGCTGCTATAACAGAAGATCAGAGAATGGGCAATTTACAAATAATAGAAATTTATTTTCTCACAGTTCAGAATGCTAGGAAGTCCAAAAATAGGATGCCAACATCTGGTAAGGGCCTTCTTGCTTTGTCATCATATGGTGGAAGACATCACATGGCAGAACAAAAAAGAAAGAGACAGCAAGTGGGGATCAAACTTGGCCTTTTATAAGAAACTTACTCCCTTGATAATAAAGCCTCCTCCACAATAACAGAATTGATCCATTCATGAAAGTAGTGCTTACATGATTCAAACACCTCCAATTATGCCCCACCTCCCAACATCATCAAATTGAGGATCAAGTTTCCAACACATGAACTTTGGGGGACATAGTCAAATCATATCACCTGCTTTTGCACTTCTATTCAACATAGTACTGAAAGGCCTTACCAGGGCTTGCCAGAGCAGTTAGGCAAGAAAAAAAAAGGCATTCCTATGGGATAGAAATAAGTAAACTTATCTTAAATGACAGAAGATACGATCTAATATGTAGAAATCCCTAAATATTTTACACATACACAAACACGCACAAGTTAGAACAAATAAAAAATCAATACAAAGTCAACATTTCAGAATACAAAGTCAACGCCCCCAAATCAGATGCATTTCTGTGCACTAACAGCAAACAATCTGAAAAGGAAATTCTGCTTACAATAATCTTTAAAAAGTATTATAAATACATTTAACCAATGAGGTGAAATACTTGAGCACTGAAAACCATTAAATATTGCTGAAAGAAACTAATAAGACAATAGTACGTGGAAAGATACCCAGTATTCATGAATTTCTATACCTAGTATTATTAAGATGCGTATACTGCCCAAAGTGATCTACACATTTAATGCAATTGCTATCAACATTCCAAAGCTTTTTTGCAGGAAAAGTTTATATTCAAATTCATACAGAATCACAAGGGACACAAAAAGTCAGAAAAAAATGTCTGACACAGGAAACCAACATTGTAGTACTCACACTTTCGTATGTCAAATTTTACTAAAAGTTTACAGAAATCAAAATACCTTGATACTAGCATGAAGAGTGACAAATTGTTGAATTGAGTAATATAGGGGGGCCCTCAAATAAGCCTTCACATGTGGCCAAATAATTTTCAGCAAGGGTGCCAATGCCATTCCATGGTGAAATATTATTTAACAATTTACATTGGGAAAGCTGAATATTCCCATGCAAAGCAATGAAGTTGGATCCTTATCTTACAGCTTACACAAAAATTAACTCAAAATGAATAAAATACCTAAATATAAAAGCTGTAACTATAAAACTTGTAGAAAGAGACATAGGGGAAAATTTCTTGACCTTGCATTAGGCAGTGTTTTCTTGGGTATGACACCAAAAGCACAGGCAGCAAAAGAAAAAAAATAGATAGATTGGGCTACATCAAAACTAAAATCTGTGCCTCCAAAGACACAATCAACAAAGTAAAAATGTAACCTGCACAATGGGAAAAGTAATTTCAAGTCATATATCTGATAAGGGGTTGCATTAGACTGCACATGCTCTTATAAGAAAATACCATAAACTGGATACCTTAAACAATGGAAATTTATTTTTTCACACTTCTGGGAGCTACAATTCCCAGATTAAGGATTGGAAGAATTATTTTATATTGAGGGCTGTCTTCCTGGCTTGCAGACAGCCAATTTTCTCTGTTTCTTCACATGATGGAAAGAGCAAGACAGCTGTCTTGTGTCTCATCTTACAGGAAAACTAATCCTCTCAGATCAGGGAACCACCCCATGACCTCATTGAACTTGTACATCCGTATAGGGCTTGTCTCCAAATATTGTCAAATCAGGGGTTAGGACTTCAACATGTGAATTTGGCAGGGACACAATTAACTGGACAGCAAGGGATGATTCATGTTCAGAACATATCAGGAACTCCTAAAACTCAAGACAAAAAAGACAACTTGATTTAAATATGAGCCAAGGGTTTGAATATATATTTCTACAAAGGAGATATACAAATGGCTAACAAGCACCTGAAATAAATGCTCACCATCATGAATCATTAAGGAAATGCAAATCAATATCATAATGAGATACATATTATATCCATTAGGATCACAATTATACAAAAAAAATACAAAGTTACAAGTGGTAGAAAGGATGTAAATATATAGGGACTCTTCTGCAATGCTGGAGGAAATGTAAAATAGTGCAGTTACTGTGGAAATCGGCATGGTAGCATGGTGGTTTCTCAAGAAATTAGAAATATAACTGTCATATCACAGAGCAGTTCCACTCCTGAGTACATACACAAAATATTTGAAAGCAGGGACTTGAGATATCTGCACATGCATATTCATAGCACCATTATTCACAGTGGCCAAAAAGTGGAAGCAAACTCAATGTTCACTGACAGATGAATGGATAGGAAAAAAAAAACGATGTTGTATATGGACACAATGAATAAAAGGAAGAAAATTGTGATACATGATATAACAGGAATAACTTGAGAAAATTATTCTAAGTGAAACAAATCAGTCACAAAAGTACAAATAGTATATGATTTAATTTATATAAGGTACCCAGAGTAGCCAAATGCATAAAGGCAGAAAATAGAATGGTGATTTCCATAAACTGAGGAGGAAAAGGAAATTATAGGTTAGTGGGTACAGACTTTCAATTTTGCAAAACGCAAAGAGTACTGGAGATGGATGGTGGTGATGTTTTCACAACAAGTTAAATGTATTTAATGTCATTAAACTGTACAATTTTAAAAAGTTAAATTTAGTTATGATTATCTTACCATAATTTTACAAACAATAAATAAACATTGAAAGATAAAAAACTGTCACAGTTAATGTTATTTCCAAGTAACGTTGAATGAAATAGATCGGGGTAGAATTAGTTAAATACATATAGAGAACTCACATTACCAGATTTTTTTTGCCCAAAGGAACCATCTGTTCTCAGACTCAAAAATTGTGTCATTGTGAGTTTCTAAGTAATTCTCATACTTACATGTATTCAATGCAGTGCTTACAAAGACAGGAACTTACAGTGAACAACTAAATCAATTAAAATGACAGAAGGTACATATTAGGTAGTATTTTTACAACCCAGGGAAGCTATTGAAATAAGAAGATCCAGATGTTACCCAATATTGAAGCTTATTTTCTTCAGAAATCCTCAAATTATGTCTGACAAGTAATGCTTCACCCAAATGATGACTTAATTTATAAATGGTTATTATTTATTATTTCTGTATTCCAAAAGAAAGTACACACCTTTGAAGAAAACCTGATTTCCAGTGGCATTAGAATGATAGCTGTGTATGGTAAAGATGTGGGAAATGCGTACATTTATTTTCAATTTCACACACCAGACTCATTCTGGACAACTTTATCTTAAAATGTGTAAAGGAAAACTCTAAAAGTTAGCTAATTTATTTTTATGCTAACACTTTAGATAGAGTGAGAAAACAATAAAAATCATGAAAGACACAAGCATGGCCCATAAATTATTACATTTATTCAGATTATTTGCATCTCTTTTTAAGTCACAATTTGGCAATCATTAAATGATGTCAAGTAGACTTTCTAAGTGGAATTTCAGTTTAAATAGTTGTAGAATAAAATATGGTAGTTTCAGTACAAAACAATTAGTGTTCTGCACTAAAATATGTAAGACTTACAATTATATGCTACTTAAGATAATGTCACATGAGAAGAAATTTGTTGCTGCAATAGTAGTAACTATGATTAGACCAGAACTATAGTGAAGCAGCAGATGTATTGTGGGGTGTGTAAGAAAATCAAAGGCTTTGAAGCCCGACAAATCTGGCTACAAACTCCATCTCCATAATTTGGGCTAATCTTTCTAAATACAAGTTTTTTCTTAGGTATAGTTTTGTATATACTGATTTAAGAATAAGATTATTAATATAAATTATCTAGCACAGTGACTGGAATATAGGAAGTTCTTAATACATTTTAATGACCGTTGTCATTTTTGGTTTAGTCACCATCATTTTAATGAGGGTTTGGCAAAGCTCAAGAGGGCTGCAGAAAGGACATGTTGAAATCTGACTAACTAATTATTTCTTGTGCTTTCCTAGTTTCTACTTCCTGTCCATTTTTGTTCTGAGTGGATTATAATAGCACAATCTCTCCCCTTTACTGTTTAATTTTCAAAGTAGGTTTGTCAATTTCATTCATTCTATGATACTCATAGATCATTAAATTTCTGCCTGTACTAAATTTGGAAATACTGAGACATACAAGACAAGTATCCTCAGGCATTTCAATTTACTGAATAACATAGGCAAAACAACTAACTATTTTAAAACAATATGGTAGTATACTCGATACTAGAGGGTCATAAAGAAAAAGCGTAAATAAAATATATATTCCTTAATATTCTAGGGGAGGGTAAGTCAGAAAATGTTTCTGAGAGGAAATCTTGCTTGAGATGATTTATGGAAGTTTAGTAAGATTTAATGAGCAGATAATGTTATTTGAAGCAGAAGACAGCAAACGTGGTTTAATATAACAAGGCAAAGGAAAGCATGGCTCCCTAGAAAAAGTAAAATTATTGCTACAGCTGGAAAAAAGGATTGATAGGGATTAAGTCCAGAAAGTTAGACAATAGTTAGAAGAGAACGAGGCTTTCTTCACTAGTGTAGAACTTAATCTTTCTTGTGAGGTCAATGGGAAGCCACTGAAGCATTTTAAGTAGGCAAGCGGCATAATCAGATTTCTAATTCAAAAAAAAAATGTCTGTTGTGGTAGTTTGGGAGGTGAGTTGAAAGAGTGAAAATAAAATCAGAAAGAACAGGAGATCATTGCAGTAGCACAGCTGAGGCATCATGAAGGCCTTAACTAAGTGAGCGACAATGGAAGGAAAGACTAGAAGACATAATTGAAAAGATATTTAGGAGTATAATTGCTTGCATGTAATTGCTAATTTAATGTGATAAGTGAGATAGCAAGTGAACTTCCAAGTAACTTAAATGGGTTTCTACTTAAGTGAATCAGGTCAAAAATGTAATTATTGACTCATAGAAAGGATGTACTACAAAGAAGAAATATATTTGATTTATGATGAGTTAATTTTGAAGTGATTTTTAGAAACGTAGGTGATACTCTCTCATAGATAGTTGAATGTACAGATAAGAACTTAATTGTCTGAACTGCAGATAGAAGTTTAAAGTGATCAGACTATTATATTTTAAATAACAGGTATGAATGAGATTCCCATAAAAACATATAGAATAGTAAACATAGCATAATACTAATACAAAAATTGAGTAAGAATAGCAAATAGAAATACACATAAACCCACATCAGAAAAAAATGAAGAAAAATGATCAAGAGGCCAATATCTCTTAACAATGAAGATGCAAAGCTCTCACTGTTAGCCAATGGAATCCAACAGCATATTAAAATAATACAATGTTATTACCAAACACAGATTATTCTAAGAGAGAAAGGGTGTTTCACCATTAGAAAAACATATCAATGTAATTTACTATATTAAAATAATAGACAAGAAAATAATATAGTACTTAAAGAAATCACAAAGCATTGAATTGATATGAAAACCTATTTAAGAGTTAAAATAATAAAAACTCCTAGAAAGCCAGGAGTGAAAGGAACTACAATGGAGTCCTATTATCTATAAATGCATAGGTTACTTAGAACTTTCCAGAAAATGGGCAGTAACTTCCAGGTCATTGCCTTGGAAAGGAGTGGTGACTTCTTGGGCATTGCTATTGCATTTGTAACCTGTGATGGCACTGGTGGGAGTATCTTATGCTAATGAGCAATGAGGGCAACTAGGGATCACTTTCATTACCATCTGCTTGTTCCTGCCGATTTCTTCACCTTATCCTCTCTGGACCAGATCCTGTTCAACCCTAGCAGGGTCGTGACCAGGAAATAAGTCCTGCCTGTTTCCTACCTCATTTCTCACTCAGAGATTAAATACTTCTCTTTAACCTTAAGGGGGCAGTAGAAGAACAGGGGTCCATTTTCTGGAACTGCTTCTTGATGATTCTATAGGTGTAGGCCCTGCCTGGCATTGGAGGAGTAAAAATCTCTGGTACTTAATCTGAGGGGCATGATAGCAGGATATTTTCATTTTCCAGGTAAGATGATTGGATAGGTTGGAGGCCTTGTGCCAGCATCATCTTTATGTGGAATGTAGAAAATATAAACCTAGGAGGTTAAATAAGAAAATTACAATTATGAGGAAGAGAAAAATTAATGCTCCTAGGCCCACCCACGGCATGATGTTGTTTATCTATGTGTTCATGAAATAATAACTTTAAGTCTTTTTGGAGTAAATTCAAAAGTATAAGCCATGGTACCTTGCTCTTATGCCTATGGGGACTTATAAGAAACCAGTTTAATCCTGGACAGGTGTATTCAGCTAGTGATCTCATGAAATTTAATAGCAGTGAGGATACTTAACAACACCTGATGGTATGGCTCTCCCATTTTGCTTGTAATTGATCCTCAGTGAATTCTTCTTTTTAAGTTTTTAGTAAGACTAAGTTTTTGAGGAGGAGACAATACTTTATTTCTATATTCTTGAAGGTCTTTGTGAACCTAGCCTAAGTAAATGGGACATAGCGAGGCATGTCTGACACCCTTTTTCCTCTTATGGCCCCGGGGAGTTTTCTTAGGTTTCTTTGGGATTTCCTTTGCCCAAGGGAATTAGAGTGAAAATACATATAGCCAATTTAACATAACCTTCTAGGCCAGACAGGAATGGAAGTGGGCATGCACTCAGTAGCCCATAAAATCTTTCTAAGCTATACAAGAATCAAAAACTAAAAGCCAAAAATCAGGTATATGTCAGGTAAAACTAAAAGCTCAGAATCAGACTATATTGTGGAAAAACACTGTTTCCATGGACACCCAAGACAAAACACTAGCATCAGGCCAGAACAACAAAACCAGAGGGGAAAAAGTTACAAGAGCTGATGAAAAAGCTAAAGGATAGAGTCATCATGCTATACCTTTGAAAAGGGAGAAAAAGCTAAAAGAAGTGAGACACAATAACAGTTAAATTACTGAGACACACATCTAAGACATTTTAAAAGAAACCAGTTGTAGCATTAAAAACAAAATTTCCCACAATTTATCAAATCAATACCTTAAGAAAACCCAGTTCCCATATGTAGACCATTCTCTAGAAAGTCTACTGCAAACAATTTTTCTTCAATCATAGTTAGCTTAATCATGAACAAAATTCTTCTCACAAATTCCCCTTCAGAAATCCCATCATGACCCACACAGACCATCTACAAGATGCTTGGACTCCCTGTGTGTCTTATTCTACCTTTTTCTTAAATAACCTGTCATGTTACTCTAGGACAATAATTTACTATACAAAATCCTTCTTTATTAAAAAGTCACTCTTTCTTTAAATCCTTCCTTGGAAAAAATACACCTTCTATCCATAACTTACTTCACACCTCTGTTTTCTACTCACTGGTTTCTTTATATTGAACCTCCCTTTTAATAACTTCTTAATTTGATGAAAATACTCTTTTTCCCAGTGAAGAAACACATTGTCTTTGGCACATATTATATAAAGCTAGGGAGCAAGATTCTGAACTGCCCACCAGGCATTGTCATTCTATAGATTAAAACCATTTTACAATTATATAATTTAAACTATAAAGAAACTCACTATTTAAACCCATTTTAACAACTCTAAACCGTATCGACATCAACATCAGTGGTTTCCCTAGGTAAAAATCTTAAAGTTAAATTTTAGAAGACACAATATTCTCTTCAAACTAACAGATTTAGATGTCTTAGTTGTTTAATTGACCAGCACTCATTTATTTATAAGCCAACTTGACAGCATGCCAGATACAACACACATCACACAAAGTAACCTATAGTAGACAATTGGATCCAAGTTATTTATAAAATCGGGACTTATCTACCTGGCCAAATTTTGTTTGCCCCAGTAGGTATGAAAGACAGTAAGAGGAAGGGAAAGTGATTGCATAATATCACATAAGGAAGGGAGAGGGTGAACTTCATTGCTCAAGGGGAGACCCTGGGGTTCCCAAGCAACCAAAGAGCTCACCCAGCAGTGAAGACACTAAAGAAAAATGTTAAAGCAGCCATTGGTATGCCCCTTTGAGGAGCTGTTCATCAGGTCAGAGATCTAAGCCTCCCAGTAAACTTACTTGAGCAAGGCCGCTCGTTGGGGCTAGTGAAAGGAAGTTAGCTCTAGTACTGATGGGAATCTTTTTGCTCTCACTGGGGATGGTTAGGAAATTTTAATTGCCAGTGGCCCTTTTGCTTATAGTACGCCCAGTGATTTTGGCCCAGGGCCTGGGATGTTGGGGACTCTTCTCTGGGGATCCTAGATGCTGATCTCATGACACTTTCTTTCTCAAGATGGGTAATTCTGTGGTGGAAAAGGGCTAAAGCAACTATTAACAAATGTGCTTTTTAGCTGTCTCTCTTTTTCCTGCCTCTATGGTTGTAACTTTAAAGGCTACGTTTAAAGTCTACCTCACAAAGGTTTGAGGTCCAACTGCTGCTTTTTGTAGCTTTCTCCTAATGTCAGAGACAGATTAAGTAATAAAATCTATACGTAGTAGAGCTTGCCATTCTTGAGAGTCTTGGTCTGCATTAGTATATTTTCTGAGTGCCTTAAAGAAATGACCCTGAAAAAGAACAGGATTTTTGCCTGTTCCCCAATTTATTGTTCTAACTTCATCATAATTGACTGGCTTAACCACACACATGTATTTTTTGTTGTTGTTTTTATTTGTTTACTTTTTAATTTAATTTAATTTTAAATTCTGGGATACATGTGCAGGATGTGCAGATTTGTTACATAGGTAAACATGTGCCATAGTAGTTTGCTGCACCTATCAACCCATCACCTAGGTATTAAGCCTGGTATGCATTAGTTATTTTTTCTGATGTTCTCCCTCCCCCGCTTCTCCCTGCAACAGGCCCCAGTGTATGTTGTTCCCCTCCTGTGTCGATATGTTCTCATTATACAGCTCCCACGTATAAGTGAGAATATGTAGTGTTTGGTTTTGTGTTACTGCATTAGTTTGCTGAGGATAATGGTTTCCAGCTGCATCCATGTCTCTGCAAAGGACATGATCTTGTTCCTTTTTATGGACAGATTATTCCATGGTATATATGTACCACATTTTCTTTATACAGTCTATAACTGTTGGGAGTTTGGGTTAATTCCATGTCTTTGCTATTGTGATTAGTGCTGCAATGAACACACACGTGCATGTATCTTTCTAATGAAAATATTTTTATTCCTTTGGGTATATGCCCAGTTATGCAATTGCTAGGTCAAATGATATTGCTGGTTCTAGGTCTTTGAGGAATCACCATACTGTCTTCCACAATGGTTGAACTAATTTATATTCCCACTATCAGTGTAAAGGCATTCCATTTCTCTACAGCCTCACCAGCATCTGTTGTTTCTTGAGTTTTAATAATTGCCATTCTGACTGGTGTGAGATGGTATTTCATTGTGGTTTTGATGTGCATTTCCCTAGTGATCAATGATGTTTAGCTTTTTATCATATGTTTATTGGCTGCATGAATGTCTTCTTTTGGGAAGTGTATGTTCATGTCCTTTGCCCACTTTTTAATAGGGTTGTTTGATTTTTCTTATAAGTTTGGTTAAGTTCCTTGTAGATTCTGGATATTAGACTTTTGTCAGATAGATAGATTGTAAAAAATTTCTTCCATTCTGTAGGTTATCTGTTCACTCTGGTGATCGTTTATTTTGCTGTGCAGAAGCTCTTTAGTTCAGTTAGAACCCATTTGTCAAATTTTGCTTTTGTTGTTGTTTTAACATTTTGGTCATGAAATCTTTGCCTGTGCCAATGTCCTGAATGGTGTTGCCTATATTTTCTTGTAGGGTTTTTATAGTTTTGGGTTTTACACTTAAGTCTTTAATCCATCATGAGTTAATTTTTGTATGAGGTGTAAGGAAGGGACCCAGTTTCCATTTTCTGCATATGGCTAGCCAGTTCCCTCAGCACCATTTATTGAATAGGGAATCCTTTCCCCATTGCTTGCTTTTGTCAGGTTTGTGGGAGATCAGATGGTTGTAGATGTGTGGTTTTATTTCTGAGTTTCCTATTCTTTTCCATTGGTCTTTTGCATCTGTTTTTGTACCAGTGCCATACTGTTTGGACTACTGTAGCCTTGTAGTATAGTTTGAAGTCAGGTAGCATGATGCTTCTAGTTTTGTTCTTTTTGCTTAGCATTGTCTTGGCTATAAGGGCTCCTTTTTGTCTCCATATGAATTTTAAAGTAGTTTTTTCTGATTCTGTGAAGAATGTCAATGGTAGTTTATTGGGAATAGTATTGAATCTATAAATTACTTTGGGCAATATGGCCACATTCACAATATTAATTTTTCCTATCCATAAGCACAGAATGTTTTGCCATTTCTTTGTGTCTTCTCTGATTTCCTTGAGCAGTGGTTTGTAGTTCTCCTTGAAGAGATCCTTCACTTCCCTTGTTAGCTGTATTCTTAGGTATTTTATTCTCTTTTTAGCAATTGTGAATTGGAGTTCATTCATGATTTGGCTCTCTGCTTGTCTGTTATTGATGTAGAGTAATGCCTGTGATTTTTGCACATTCCGTTGGTATCCTGAGACTTTACTGAAGTTGCTTATCAGCTTAAGAAGCTTTTGGGTTGAGAGTATGGGGTTTTTTAGATATATGATTATGTCATCTCCAAATAAAGACAGCTTGACTTCCTCTCTTTCTATTTGAATATGCTTTATTTCTTTCTTTTGCTTGATTGTCCTGTCCAGAACTTCCAATATTATGTTGAATAGGAGTGGTGAGAGAGGGCATCGTTGTCTTTTGCTGGTTTTCAGCTTTTGCCCATTCAGTATAATATTGCCTGTGGGTTTGTCATAAATGGTTCTTATTATTTTGAGGTACGTTTTATCCATACCTTGTTTATTGAGAGTTTTTGACATGAAGGGATGTTGAATTTTATCAAAGACTTTTTCTATCTCTATTGAGATAATCATGTGGTTTTTGTCTTTAGTTCTGTTTATGTGATGAATTACATTTATTGATTTGTGTATATTCAACCAGCTTTGCATCCGGGGATGAAACTGACTTGATCATGGTGAATAAGCTTTTTGATATGCTGCTGTATTTGGTTTGCCAGTATTTTATTGAAGATTTTTGCATTGATGTTTATCAGGCATATCAACCTGAAGTTTTCCTTTTTTGGTTTTATCTCTGCCATGGTTTTGGTATCAGGATAATTATGACTTCATAGAATGAGTTGGGGAGAAGTTCCTCCTTGTCAATTGTTTGTAATCATTTTGAAATAAATGACATCAGTTCCTCTTTGTACCTCTGGTATAATTCAACGTAAATCCATCTGGTCCTGGACTTTTTTGTTGTTGGTGGTGGTGGTGGTGGTTGGTAGACTATTTTTTACTGCCCCAATTTCAGAACTTCTTCCTGGTTCACTCCTTCCTGGAAGGAGTATGTGTCCAGGAATTTACCAATTTCCTCTAGAGTTTCTAGTTTATTTGCATAAAAGTGTTTATAGTATTCTCTTGTGTTTGTATTTCTTTGGATTCAGTTGTGATATCCCCTTTATCATTCTTTATCATGTCTATTTGATTCTTCCTTCTTTTCTCCTTTGTTACTCTAGCTAGTGGTTTATCTAATTTATTATTTTTTTCAAAAAACCAGCTCCTGCATTTGTTGATTTTTTGAAGGACTTTCTGTGTCTCTATCTTTTATCAGTTTGCTCTAATCTTGATTATTTCTTGTCTTCTGCTAACCTGAGGGTTTGCTTGCTCTTGGTAGTTGTGATGTTAAGATGTCAATTTGAGACCACACACATTTTTGTCTGCATTTTCTCTATGGCACAGCAAGCAGAGGACAATACTTGCAAATCATGACAATTAAATTAAAGAAAATAGGCAATGTATTTAACTCCTGCATACATTTTTCTGGATCCTCTGAAACCTGGCCACATTTCTTATTGTATAAAGCTAAATCACACATAGAAAATGACATATGTACTGTAAATATTCCCCTATCCATCAGCTACCTCCCAGAGTGGATGCAGGTTTGACTTTAAAGGCTGATTAGTACCCAGTGGTACTAGTTGGGTTTACTTCCTTGGACAGAGGCTGGTATACTCTGAGGTGAATTTGATAAGGGGGAGGGGTGCCTGGTAACCTTGGTATGGAATACTTTATTTACATACTGGATATACCGTTCTCAGAATTGATGAAATAAGTAGACTACACAGGGTGTAGGCCTTCTAGGGGGAGCTGCTAGGAGGGGATCCCTTGGGCATGACTTTCTGGTGCCTGAAATTAACAGGAACCAGTATAAGGCCATACAAGCCTTAACACAAGGGACCTCCTTCCATTTTCCTTTTTATTAAAAAACAAACAAACAAACAAACAAACCAAAAAACCAAAACAGAATAAGTTCAGATGTAAAATAGCAATATAATGTATAGGACCATGTTTAGGCCAAATCTCTTGGTTTTCTAATTTTTACTGGACCCAAGAGGTGTTGCAATAGGAAAGTAGTTTATGCTTTTTAAGCTGAATTTCAAATGCTCTAACAGCCTAAAAGACATGCTAGTGGTAAGTCCTCTGAAATACCTATCATTATTCCCATGTCTAACAAGGATTTCTACTTATCACAGTTTTTCTAAGTCAAATGCGAGGAAAATCAACTTGGCTTTAATTATTTTTTTCTTTTAGATTATCATTTCCTGCAGAGAAGATGTAAGTAAGGTATTATGAAAGGGGTTATAAGCATTTGTCAGTGAATAAAGTATGACAAAAGAAGTATTTCTATTAAGCAAAATGTAGAAAGAAGAGTGTAAATAAAGTGACAATAAGAAAATAAGTTGCTATTATAAAAAATAATACCTTTAAGGCAGAATACAAGAAAAGGCAAACCCCTAGACTGGTTTTCTACCCTACAGTCTTAAAACGAATGCCAATACTGAAAACACTGGAGCATCCAGGGGGCAACTAACAATACCAAATGCTCAAAACTCAGAGTACCCAACTACTAACCAATGAGGGTTCCCAAACTAAATGCCAGAAACCCCACAGTATCCAGGGGTTGAAAAATGCCAAAAACCCTGGAGCATCTAGGGGGTGACCAACAGTGAACCCCAAAGGCCTAGCTGGGGACACAGAACAGCATGACCCTGGAATTCCATAGTCAATACAACAGAGGGTCTCTTAAAATCAATTGTGCTGCCTTAAACATTGCCCAGGGAGTCAAAGCAAAATAATAACAATAATTTTAAAAAGAACTGCAAACAAAACGTACATTCTAGGACTGAAACTAAAATGACTGGTAGAGGAATAAAACGCTGTCAGAGGAAAAAGGACCAGGGGAAGGGGTGAAAAAGACATGGTTCAGGGCACACAAAAAGGGACTTTTTGACTCACCACCTAGCCAGAAGCTTTTATTCCCAAGCTTAACCAATACTGTGGTGGAAGGGCAGAGGGGAGATGCACTCATCTGCAGGAGCCAAAATGGTGCTGATCAGTCTTCCACGTGTGACCTGGGTGAAAGTCTCTACAGGTTCCCTCAGCTTGAGTGGGTTGTGCTGCCACATGGGGACAGACACAATGACTAGTGATCCGTTGGCCTGCCAGCCAGAAACGTGGGTCCCACATAAGGTGGTTGCCTGTCCATTCACTCAGGTCTACTGCCCACCAGGAAAGATGATGGTTCTTCAAAGAGCCTTTGGCTAGTGTTATAGCTCTGGCACTGATTACCATCTCACCATCTCTTGTAAATCACTGCCTCTTGCTGTCTTGCTGTCCTACTGACCACTCTCTCTCCATCTATCTCCAATTGCCACCTCTCTGTTTTCTCTCTGCCTCTTTTCTGATCGCTACTGGCTCACTGGCTCACCACTGATCACTGCTCTGTCGTCTCACTGCCATATTGGTCACTGCCTTTTTCTTGTCATCTTCATCACTTCATGGTAGCCAGATAAGGCAGGACGGGCAAGTGACAAATCTGGGGCTTAGCTTGAGAGGGTTCTTGGCTTTGCCCAGGAAGTAATTCAAGGTGAGCCAGTGGTATTAGATAGCAATCTTTACTGCTCATTGTGGTGCAGGCCTAACTCATAGGCAGTGTGCCCAGAGTCAACAATATATGGGCTCTTGACTACTCTAATTGTACTCACACAAACCCACTTACGATTACATATAAATTATCGGGTGGTCAATGCAAATTGAGGACTGAGTCATTTAGAATTTTCCAGGAAAGGAGTGGATCCTTCTAGGTAATTGCTATGGAAAGTAGTTGTAAGTTCTGAATTGTCGTTATGGCACTTGCAAATTGTGATGTAACTGGTGGGAGTGTCTTATGCTAATTAGCAATATGGACAGCTGGGGATTGCTTTCATCGTCATCTTCTGCCAGTTTCTTCATTCTGACTGGACCAGATTCTATTTTGGTCAGGAGGGTTGTGATCAGAAAACAACTCTTTCTGGTAAATTACCTCACATCTAGAAAAATTGTAGGTAACAAAAATTGTATATATACTGTTTAGTCATATACAGCCTTGTGCTGTATAACAACATTTTCATCAAGGTCAGACTTATGTGGTAGCTTTCATAACACTGTAGTCCAACACAATGGGCTTATTCTGTTTAGATTTATTCTGTTTAGATATCTTGCATACACAAATACCATTATGTTACAATTGCCTACAACATTCAATGCAGTAACCTGCTTTACAAGTTTGTAGACTAAGAGCTATACTAGATAGTCTAGATTTGTAGTAGACTGTATCATCTAGATTTATTTAAGTACACTGTATGATTTTTGCACAATGACAAAATCCCCTAATACATTTCTGAGGATGTATCCACATCATTAAGTGCTGTATGGCTCTATATGTGAGCATGTGTGTATGTGAGTGTACACACAGACAGTCCCAATTTAGAATCTTTTACCTTACAATTTCTCAACTTTAAGATGTTGTGAAATCATCATAATTTCTACATGGCATACAATAGTCTATAAATTAAATGAGATATTCAGCAGTTTATTATAAAATAGGCCTTATGTTACATGATTATGCCCTACTGTGCACTACTGTAAATCTTCTGAACACATGTAAGACAGATTAGGCTAAGCTCTGATGTTTAGTAGGTTTGGTGTATTAAAGACATTTTTGACTGAAATGACTTATAATATTTTAAATTTATAATGAGTTTATTGGGACATAACCCCATAATAACTGCAAGACCTCTCTCTCTCTCTCTCTGTGTGTGTATTTATGTATGTATGTGTTTACACACACATTTATATACATATGTAAATGTAAATATTATTAAATTGGCCACTTGAAAAATTATTTTTTGCTCAGTTTTCCCAGCATTACAATTTATATCTTATGTGATCACATCAATGTATTTGCATGTAAGTGTCTACAATGAAATTAAGATGTTTATCTTTACAGAGGTACATAATTATGTGAAGATTATAAAAGTGATGGTGAGACACTGCATCAATGAAAACCAAAGATATTTCAAAATTAAAACGTCATTTAGAAGTCACATCATTTAGGCCAGGTGCAGTGACTCACGCTTGTAATCCCAGCATTTGGGGGGCCAAGGTGAGCGGATCATGAGTTCAGGAGATCGAGACCATCCTGGATAACATGGTGAAACCCCGTCTCTATTAAAAAAATTAGCCAGATGTGGTGGCAGGCACCTGTAGTCCCAGCTACTCGGGAGACTGAGGTAGGAAATGGCGTGAACCCGGGAGGTGGAGCTTGCAGTGAGCCAAGATCATGCCACTGCACTCCGGCCTGGGCAACACAGCGAGATTCCATCTCAAAAAATAATAATAATAATAATAATGATAATAAAAATAGAAGTTACTTCATTTAGAAGTTAAATTAATAATTTACAAAGATAATTAAATATATATATTTTTAATAAATGATTTGAATATCAAAGTATTAGAGCTGGAGATATCAATTCAACTCAAAAATATTATTGTAAAAATTGCCTTATTTGCTTGTTTTAAATGTTAAAAGTGAAGGGAAATATTTGTGTTTCTATATCTTATAATTTTGTCAGAAAAAAATGCTATAAAATAAACATTTCACTTATTCTTAGTTTGTTTTAAGAATTATTACATAATTATAATTATACCTTCAATGTTGTAAATATAAGAAAATAATAAGTTTATTTTCTAACCATGTTATAGGAAAGAGTTCCATTAAAATATTTTTTGATATTTACTAAAATCATTTTATCATATTCACATTTCCTCATTTTCTTCAATGTGATCCCTACCTCCACAAAGGATATAGATCAAATGCTAAAACAAGCATTTTATTTAATGATGAAGTATTATAGGCATTCATATTTATGTTAAGAACAAGACAAATATATCTGCTTTCAGTTATACAACTAGGATTATATTGGAGATCCTAGTGAATAAAAGACAAGTAAAAGGTATAGACATTGGGAAAAAGACAACAAGCTGTCATTATTTATAGACAATAATCTGTTCATTGTATAACTCTAGGTAATTAAACTAATATACCAAAAAAATGAAATAATGATGAAGTTCAGCTATGTAGCTGAATATAAGCTCAATGTATAAAGATACCTACCTATTTTTTCTGTATGCCAGTAATAAGCAATTTGAAAATATAACTGAAAAATAATTCTGTTTATAATATAGAACACAACTATAATACATCATATGAATGAACTTAGCAATAAATATTTACAATTTTTACTTACCACACTTCAAAAAAGCACCTTAAATATATGTGCTTTTATATATAACAAATATGTTAATGGATGAAAAAACTCAACATTTAAAGTCGTTATCTTTTCCCAAATTATTTATAAGTTCGATGGGACTCCATTTCAAAATCTAAAACAATCTTCCATGGTACATGAGAAGCTGATTGTAAAATATGTATGGAAAAGTAAATATACAATAATAGCCAATGATATTTTGAAAACTAAAAATAAAGAAGAAAGGCCTGTCCTATCAATATCAATGTATATTTAAAAGTTTTCAATTCATTCATTCATTCATCTGATTACCATGTATTTGAGTAACTATTATGTCTCATTCGAGATTCATTGTGAATAAACTGACATTTTTCCCACATGGAGCTTACATTCTAGTAGGAGGAATAAATAATAAACAATTAATAAAAAAAAGTAAATATATAATATTCCATAGTACACTAAGTGCTATAAAGAAAAGGAAAAAAAAAAAAAAAAAACAGGGGCAAGGAGCATTCTTATTATAGTAAAAACCATAGTAATAGAAACAATGACCTAAGAACTTAATAGACAAATAAGTAGAACAAAATTGTTTTAAAAAACAGGCCAATGTGTTTATAAGGATTTTTCTGTATTAAAATTAAAATTTCAAGTCAATAAGGAAGGGACAGTTTACTCAATAAATGGCCTGGTTAATTGGCTATATGCTTAGAAGGAATAGAGTTAAAATCCTGTAGCTCAAAATAAATTTGTAAAGAAGTATTTGCAATGGAAATAAAAGACAAGATATTAGTATTCAGAATGAAAAAAGTTCTTGGAAATCAATTAGAAAAGAAATAGAATAATGAGTGAAAAAATATGTGTTGCATTGGCTAAAATGTGGGGAAATAGGTACTCCCGCCTTACATGCATCTAGTGAGAATGCATTATAAATTGGTACAAACCATTTTGAAGAACAATTTGGCAGTAGCTATTTAATAATTATAATTGTTTTTGTTTGTTTTTATTTATCAAACTTTGGCAAAACACACTAAAATTTTACCCGAGATCATTAAGGAACATCTGAAATAATACAAATATTTCATGTGAATGGGTGAAAAAACTAAGCATTTAAGATTTTTATCTTAAATGTTGTTTTTAGCTTAAATATGAGACAGGGTCTTACTATATTGCCCGGACTTGTCTTGAACTGGACTCAAATAATCCTGCCACTTCAACTCCTGAGTAACTGGGACTACAGGCATGTGTCACAGTGCCTGTCAATAATTGTAATATTTCATTTGCTATTACCAAGCAACTGTATTGTGGGGTATCTATTCTAAGGAAACACTCGCACAGATGTTTAAGGTGTTTAATATAAGTACGCTTATATTAATTCCTACATAGTAAAAGTATTAGGTTGAACACAAATCCTACTATTTTCTATAATGTATTAAGCAAATAAGTAAATGTGGCTGAGGAATGCACACAAAGATACACACAATCATGCCTTCTAGTCAAAGTTCAAATTTATAACCTGAATTCAAGTAAATCCTGGTATTGTCTAACCCATTTACTCTCTCACATTCCTAGTTAACTATTTCACACTCTTTGCCTGTCTCTTAAAACATTCAATATAATTTCCCTACCCTCTTCTTCATTTTGATTTTTAGCTAATTATCTTACATCCTGCATCGTTGACAAAAGAGAAGAAATCAAAAGAGAACTTCCACAAGATTATAAAATCATATTTACTTTATAGCTTACCTAAACCTATATACTTTTCTGTATTGTTACTATGGAGACCTTAGCAAAGTCCAACTCCTCCATTTATGCATTTATCACACTCCTTCTCACCTAGTGAAGATTATTTTTCAAGCAGTTATTACCCATAATGCATAACTTTTTACTCCAGATTGCATTATTCATAACAACACACAAACATAGTATTTATCCAAACTTATCCAAAATGGAAAAAAAAAAAAAAAAAACCCTCTGACTATAACCCAGTTTCCCTTTCAAATCCCCTTTACAAACAAACAAAGAAACAAACAAACAAACAAAAAACTTTTGTATCTCCAGAACCTAAAATATTCCTTGTAATAAAATAGGTGTTAGTAAATATAAATTGGCTGTATGAATGAATATATAAATGAAGTAATAGAAGGTGGAGGAATAAAGAAAGCAAGAAGAAAAGATAGAGCAGGAATACAACCTATTCTGTCATAAATATTACCTCAAAATATAAGAAACATTGCAGGCAAGATAGAGAAGGCCTGAGTTTTCTTTGCTTGTGTGTGTGTGTGTGTGTGTGTGTGTGTGTGTTTAATGGGAGGACGAAGAAAATGTATATGCTCAAGGGAAAGAGAAAATAAAGAAGTTTAAGATTAGCATATAATTGGGGTCATTAATAAAAGCTGGAGGTAAAGAGTTGGAACCAAATTTGGTGAAGACATCATGCATGGACTAGAACAAGATGATTAAATAATTAAAAAAAACCCAAAAGTTGGTACCTGTACATGAGATTAGTTTGTAGAGTAATGGGCAAAAATATAAGATAAATATTCCTCTATTGCCTCCAGATTTCCTGTGCATTTCTGACAAATCATCTGAAGTCATTCAGTGTGGTGGAATGAGGAAAACAATACAAATTGAAAACAAATTATAAATAATGAGAAAGCATGATACAAACACATATAAGTCTGAATGATAGCAATAAAGAGTCATTCAATATTGGAAACTATGATGTCACAGGGGCCCAGAAGCACTCAGAAGCTAAGGTGTAGGAAAAGAGAATTTGATGGTTGTAGTAATAGAGAATTATTGACTTAAGGCACATGATGTTGAGAAAAGACAGTCAATAGAAATGGCAAGAGAATAACTAATATGATATATCTAAGATTTGGCTGGATATGAAACTTAGAGACTTTAGAGCCAAGGGTGGTTTTGAATGGTAAATGAATAGAATAAAGTTATCAAGAGACTTGAGGTCATTTTGGAGCTGGGAGATCAGGTATAGTGGGCAAAGAGACATTTCCTGAACATTGAATGAGTTTGCTAACTTGCAGTAAATGTACATGTTAGAAGAACGTATTGTTTGTTGTTGCCTGAGGACTAGTGGAATATAATCTCTTCTCAGCATGATCCACCACTTTCTTGCTTCTAGCTTCTCTTTTGGCCTCTATTACTCTTTAGTGCTTCATATTACATTGGTTTGTTGCTGATTCATGTCATTTATGAAAAGAGGGGAAGGGGTAGTGAATATTGAAGACTTGGACAAACAGTGACCTGTTCTAGCTGTTTTGTTTTATAACAACTTTGGGAAGATATGATTCATATATTATACAATTCAATGACCTTTAGTACATTTGCAGAGTTGTAAAACAGTTACCACTGTCTAACTCCAGAATATTTCAGTAACTCAAAAAGACACCACGCAACCTTTAGTGATCATCCTCCAAATCTTTCCATCCACTCTATTCTTTTTTTTTTTTTTTTTGAGACAGAGTCTGGCTCTGTCGCCCAGGCTGGAGTGCAGTGGCGCAATCTCGGCTCACTGCAAGCTCCACCTTCTGGGTTCACGTCATTCTCCTGCCTCAGCCTCCCGAGTAGTTGGGACTACAGGCACCCACCACCACGCCTGGCTAATTTTTTTGTATTTTTAGTAGAGACGGGGTTTCACCATGCTAGCTAGGATGGTCTCGATCTCCTGACCTCGTGATCCTCCCACCTCGGTCTCCCAAAGTGCTGGGATTACAGGCGTGAGCCACCGCGCCCGGCCCATCCACCCTATTCTTAAGCACAAAATAATCTACTTTTGGTCTCTATATTTACCTATTGTAGATAGTTCACATAAATAGAAATATACACTATGTGATCCCTTGTGCTACCCTTTCACTTAGCATAATGTTTTGAAGGATTATCCACATTGTAGCATACATCAGCATGTCTTTCCCTCATATTGCTGAATAATATTCTATTGTGCTATGGTCTGAATGTTTGTGTCTCCAAAAAATACATACACTGAAAACTAACCACCAAGGTGATGGCATTAAGAGGCGTGGCTTTTGGAAGGTGATTAGATCATGAGGACTGAGCTCTCATAAATGGGATTAGTACCCCAATAAGAGAGGCTTGAGGGAGCTTGTTTGTTCTTTTCATCATGTGAAGACAGAGCTTGAAGGCACTATGAGAAGCAAGACCTCACCAGACACTGTTGACATCCTGTACTTGGACTTCTCTGTCCCCAGAACTGCGAGAAATAAATTTCTGTTGTGTATAAACTAAGAAGTCTAAGGTATTTTGTTATAGCAGCCTGAATGAACGAAGACATATTGTATGAATATACCATATTTTATTTGTCCATTTATCACTTGATGGACAATTGGGTTGTTTCTATTTTTTATATTAAAAATAATGTAGCCATTAATATTTTATAAAGACTTTAGTGTGGAAAAAAGTTTTAATTTCTTTTTGGCATATACCTTGGAATGGAATTGCTGAATTATATGTTACTACCTAAGGAACGACCAGACTGTTTTCAAAGGGGCTGAACAATTTTACATTCCTGTCAGTAATGTATGAAGAATCCCATTTCTCTGCATCCTCGACAACACCTGTTATTATCTATCTTTCTAATGACAAGCATCACAGTGTATTTGAAGTAGTATCTCATTGTGGTTTGATTTTCATTTTCCTTACCACTAATAATGTTGAGCATCTTTTCATGTGTGTATTTGTCCTTCCTAAATCTTATATGAAAAATGTATATTCAGATTCTTTGT
>NW_012105032.1:702166-754731 GCF_000951045.1 Mandrillus leucophaeus
CCCAGGCTGGAGTGCAGTGGTGCGATCTCAGCTCACTGCATACTCCACCTCCCAGGTTCACGTCATTCTCCTGCCTCACCTCCTGAGTAGCTGGGACTACAGGCGCCCGCCACTACGCCCAGCTAATTTTTTGTATTTTTAGTAGAGACGAGGTTTCACCGTGGTCTCGATCTCCTGACCTCGTGATCCACCCACCTGGGCCTCCCAAAGTGCTGGGATTATAGGCGTGAGCCACCGCGCCCGGCTTTGATTTTCTTTTAAATTTATTCTGTTTCATCTTGTTTGTTTGATTGTTTATTTTCATTGGAGGACAATGAAAGCTTGCACTGCTCTGACAATGGATTATGCTAGTATTAATACAGGGATCTTAAAAAGGTAAAATTAAGTGAAGGGAAAAAGCAAGAGACAAGGTAAAAAATGATTTTATTAAAATTGTCAGGGGCAGTGTAGGTCATGGAAGAAGGAGAGAAATTAAGGAATACCAAGTAAAGAAACCACAAAAACTTGGAATAAAAGAATTGCACCCTTTAACAAAAACAAAATGTGGTTGCAAAGATAATAACACATTTTCTACGTTTTTAAACTATTCCATTTTGTCAAACCATGAAAAAAGAAACAATGCAATGTTAAAGCACAGAAATCATATACAGGGAGTCATCGTGGCAGGGAAAAAAGATAAAAGCCTAGGTGATGGAGGAGAGGTAGCATAAAGAGCAGAGCTGATTCTCAGCTCAGATAACATATGAAATAAAAGTAGACAAAACATACAAGGGATAGCAAAAAACAGAGGATTAACATAAGAGTAAGGAGAAACTTGGCTTAATGAAGTCAAAGATAAATGAAACATAAACATAAAAGAAGACTACCTGTAAGAAATATGATAAGTGATTTATGTGAGTTACTACTCTGGAAATCTTTGGGCAGAAAAGCTATACCTTACCTTTCATTGCACTCAGTAAACATTGAATGATTAACCTATGTTCCAATGTGATTAATAGGCAATTAAAAATTCAATTTTCATTTCTCTATGAGAACTATCTTCCCTGTTGGACAGTTTTCATAGTCCTGGGTGTACTTCTTACTACTGGTTACTCTATTTATACTTCTGTTAAATTTGCTGTCTTATCCTTAAAACTTATTAGCTATTGTTTATGAAAATTTTCAAAGGCTACTCAGCTATATCAGAGCTGATACGCTTATTTGGTCTAAAAATGAAAACACTAATTACCCTTTTTATAGTATTTTAGAAGAAAATATTTTGACGACTATGCTATTCTGTCATAGTTCATGATACAGAAACTAATCTAATGGAAAGAGGGGGAAGAGTAGTAAACAACCTGGGGCAGAGGATTCCATTAATTGATTAAGCAACAGTTATTAATGAAGTTTTAAAAAGACATTTAATACTTTGCAAATAACCTGTGATTCATCACAATAACCACACACACAAACACACACACACACACAGAATTTTCTCCAGACCAGAGAATAACACTGGAACGAAATATGAGGGTACTATAGAATTTCTGCAGTGAGATCCATTTACTTTTTTATTATTGATATTTCTCAGGTTTA
This sequence comes from Mandrillus leucophaeus, assembly GCF_000951045.1. NCBI lineage: Eukaryota > Metazoa > Chordata > Mammalia > Primates > Cercopithecidae > Mandrillus > Mandrillus leucophaeus. The sequence goes on from NW_012105032.1 coordinate 703,742, forward strand.
TGGAAAAGGAGAGTAAGTGTCCATGTAGCATGTTACTATGCATGCCATTTGGTCTGCCACTGAATTACTAAAATAACTGAACTTGTGATCCCACTCATTACTCATTCTTTGATTTATGATCTATCTATTTAATTAATACAATTATTACCATTCAGACCACAGTAAGACACATTGAATGGATATAGTCTTAGAGTAATTAACTACTCAATCTGTTAAGATGCAAACAATGGTTAATGATCTTTGAATTTCAATTATTAAACTTTTTGGTTCAATGCAAGTCAGAGAGTTGTGTTTTGTTTTCTTATAATAACAAAAAATAAATATAAGGTCACTGAAAAAAAAATAGATATGTGGTCAGGTTAAAAAAGAGTAAGAAAACAAAAATCACTCAAAATGTCACTTCCCTGGGGTAACCAATAACAATATTTAGCAGTATGTATTTTTTGTTTCTTATCTGCTTATAAAATACTTTTAAAGAATGGATTCTACCGTAGGTGATTTTGTGAGTTTATTTCTTCTTTCTTAGTAAACTTATGGATTACTTTTGTGTCTATACAGAACTCCATCATCATTTTAAATGAGTGTAAAGTGTTCCATCATACGCATTTTTGCACATTTCTTTAACCAACTCCTATTTGAGAAGAGTTGGTCTATTCCCCCCAAATTTTTAAACTCCCAAAATGTTCTTAAAACTTGTTATACAGTTTGGCAAGAAAAAAAAAAAAAAGAAAAAAAAAAACTATAATTATAAGAATGCCCCCAAAATGTAATTTTTAAAATAAACAAATAGATTATTTTTATATTGATAATGACAAGAGAATATAGACTATCATGATCTTTTTGATTTCAGAAAAGAACAACCAAGTTTCAAAAGAGTCTTCCCAAAAAGTGGGTGAAGAATGAGCAGAGAAACTGACAGTCATCACCACACATGCCCTTTGAAATCACTAAAATGAATCACCCTAGGAATGGGAGTATTCTCTGTTTGTAGAGGTTTTGTCATAAAAATGTACAAAATGGAGGTATTGAACCTAATGTCAGAGTGAGATTAAATATGGAGTAGAAGATTCAGTTGTAGAAAAAAGTGTAGGTTCCAAGATTATGACTAAGTTTGCCCTTAGATAGGGGCACAGAACTGGTAGTTCAGCTGGAAGCCATAATTTCTCATGAGATTTTTCCATTTCCCATGATATTGCAATGCTGGGTTTCGTTCTTCAGGGGAGGAATGTCTGTGACCCTGAGGTTAAGGTTTGGCGTAGAGCAAGCTGTACATGCGCAGAGTTCACTCTTTTTCCCTTCAATTACATTATTCTTCTATGAAGCATCCTTTTACTCTTCACAGTAACTATTCAGGTTTGATGAATGCACACACAGACAAGGGTCATCATGCTTCCTTGCTTTATAGACCATACTCATACTTAGTTTTTTGCTTTAAAACACCATTACTTAAATTATTTTATAAAAAACTTAAAGATTTAAATGGTTAACTTCATATGAAATAAATGTCTAGTATGATGAAACTAAAATAAGGTTTGTGTTTAATGCATTTGATTTCTTCTGCTACTTGTTAAAAGGAAGGGTATAATATTTCAAATAAAAATATCTTCTTCTCTAACAAGAAATAATCTAAAATTGATTCATCCCATAGAATACTAAAACTTCATGTGCTAGTAAATAAAATATAATACTCTTTAAGAAATCATTAAATAATATGATTTCAGCAATTATAGTACTGTATCCCAAAACTTTCACTAAAAGCAGTCAAAAACTAGCATTTATAAAAGTTAGAAAACAGTGGACAGAATACTGTTACGTTTACATATCTAAATAATGTTATAATTAAAATGCAGAATAACAATAGGCAGTACTAAAGTTTTTTCCTTGTTTATTCAAGATCTGTATCTTCAGGCTACATATTTTTTATTTTTAAAAGTCCTTTTCTGAAGATGAATACATTTTACCTCAGCAGTCATTTTTAACTTTACATTAGGAGAGACATCCTCTAGGAGCTACTTATAAGCTTTGGAGTTAGATTAGACTTAGACCTGGAAAATACATTTGAAGTTACCTGAATCTTACTTTGTTTTCATTAAAAAAAAAAAAAAAAAAAAAACTAGCTTCATGGCTTCATGACAGGGTTCCTGTGAAGAATAAAGTCTGATTAAATAACATAATGCAAGTATATACGGCAAGCACAGTGTATAATTCATCAGTCTACTTTGCTGTTTCCTTCATATTCACTATAGTTATATATAACATAGATAGAAAAGGAACATGCCAAGCAACCTACCCTCCCTTGACACACAGTCCCCACACCAAGCCATTTCAGCAGCTCAGTTAAACTATTGGAATCGTGGAATTGCTTGACACCATTTAAAAACTTGTGCAGGTTTCTAATTGAAAAAGATATTCTCTTCATCTTTTAAACAAACCAAATGGGGCTTGAGATTAAAACTCTGTTGAACAGTATAAAATTCTATTTCATGAAAAGTACATTCCAAGAAAATGATAGATAATTTTAATGAAGAATATAATTTTTTTATGATGTCTCAAAATAAAATTATTTCTTTCAAATCATTTGTAAAACATATTGGCTTTTCAAGTACAATCATGTATACATATGTATGTGTATGCTTGTGTGTATTACCTATATTTTCCCTTAGTATTGATCATATGAATCTGTATTTTATATTTATATATTACTACTGTGAATAACAAGATCCGTCTTCTTTGATCTGAAATATCTACATTTGATTTCTGCCTGATTTTCAATGCATGAAAGATAAAATAACTATTAGATTCAATCAAATTATAAAAGGTTTGCCATCTAAATTTCAATTGTTCTAACTTACAATTTATAAAAAGTATTAGGGATATATATGTACCGAGTTTCAACCTTTACCTTCCTCTGGTTTAAAAAATATAAAGTATGGCCATGACTAGAAGTTAAGCTCTGCTCTCATTTAAATAGAATAATTCAATTATCATTTGTTTTGTATCCTACCACAAAATCACATTAAAAGTATGCTGCAATATTACTTCAAATTAATTTATACCAACCTGTATGATATTCAAGAAGGATATACAATCTAGTTACTAAACAAAATTCCTTTAGTACAATTATTGCTTCAGTGAAATATCTATTTAAAGCCTAGCATTGCATTAAATAACAAGATGAATAAAAAAAATTATGTGACAAAATGAATGTCAACAACATAAAGTAAGGTAGGTTTTATTTGTTTTAAACCTAAAATAATTCTGAGATATGTGTCAACATTAAAACAATCATTAATATTTTAAAAAGACAACTATACAGAAATGCATGAAGTAGATTACTCATTATCCTTTCATATAAATATTACCATTTGCTTCTTACATATTCAATGAAAAACATGCAGTAAGAGGTCTGCTTTATTGGCAATGTGATAATTTTACAAACAATTGAAATAAAAATTGTAAATGAAAACAAAGGAACATACAGATAATGCAATATATTGGCTGTCAGTTTATTATAACATATACGTTTGGATAGTTACTGACTTTTTGAAAGTTTCAAATTAGTAAATAATGGATTCATAACATTCTTATCACTTATCAAAATAACACTTACGGATTCATATTGATGTATATTTATAATTATATGCAGGCAGCTAAAATTTTAGAGGGAAATATTATTCCCAATATACCTCATTAATAAATATGCAAAGATCTATTATGCGATGGTATAATGTAATCACTGTGGGTAGTTTGACACAATGTACAAATTACCTTGCCTTTTGAGAATTTTTTTTTTTTTTTGTATTTTTTAGTAGAGACGGGGTTTCACTGTGTTAGCCAGGATGGTCTCGAACTCCTGACCTCGTGATTCGCCCGTCTCGGCCTCCCAAAGTGCTGGGATTACAGGCGTGAGCCACCAGGCAGTCCCATCTCTGATTTCTTTGAGCAGTGGTATGTAATTCTCCTTGTGGAGATCTTTTGCTGTTAGCTGTATTCCTAGGTATTTTATTATTTATTTATTTATTTATTTATTTTGAGACAGAGTCCCACTCTGTCACCCAGGCTGGAGTGCAGTGGCTCGATCTGGACTCACTGCAACCTCCACCTCCCTGGTTCAAGCAACTCCCTTGCCTCAGCCTCCCGAGTAGCTGGGATTACAGGCGCATGCCACCACGCCTGGCTAATTTTTTTGTATTTGTAGTAGAGACTGGGTTTCACCATGTTGGACAGTCTGTTCTCAAACTCCTGACCTCAGGCAATCCGCCTGCCTCGGCCTCCCAAAGTGCTGGGATTACAGGCATGAGCCACCGCGCCCAGCTGGTATTTTATTCTGTTTGTGGCAATTGCGAATCGGAATTTGATTCTGATTTGGCTCTCAGGAATGTTATTAATTTTTGCACGTTGTTTCTGTATCCTAAGATTTTGCTGAAGTTGTTTATCAGCTTAAGAAGCTTTTGGGCTGAAACTATGGAATTTTCTAGTTATAGGATTATGTCATCTGCAAACAGCGATAGTTGAACTTCCTCTCTTCCTATTTGGCTGCCCTTTATTTCTTTCTCTTGCCTGATTGTGCTGGTCAGGATGTCTAACACTACTAGTATATTGGTGAGAGAGGGCATTCTTGTCTTATGCTCGTTTTCAAGGGGAATGTGTCCGGGTTTTGCCCATTTAGTATGATTTTGGCTGTGGGTTTCTCATAGATGGCTCTTATTATTTTCAAGTATTTTTCTTCAATACCTAATTTGTTGTGAGTTTTTAACATTAATGGATGTTGAATTTTATCAAAAGTCTTTTTGTCATTTGTTGAGATGATTGTCTGTTTTTTGTCTTCAGTTCTGTTTATGTGATGAATCACATTTATTGTTTTGCACGTGTTGAATCAGCCTTGCATCCTGGGGAAAAAGCCTCCTTGATCATGGTCTATAAGCTTTTTGATGTGCTGTTGTATTTGGTTTGCCATTATTTTGTTGCGGATTTTTGCATTGATTTTCGTCATGAATATTGGCCTGAAGTTTTCATTTTGTGTTGTGTCTCTGCCAGGTTTTGGTATCAGGATGATCCTGGCCACATAGAATGCATTAGAGAAGAGTCACTCCTCCTCAATTTCTTGTAGTAGTTTTAGCAGGCATGGTAGCAAATCTTTGTACATCTGGCATAATCCAGCTGTGAATCTGTCTCATTCTTGGCTATTTTTGATTGGTAGGCTATTTATTTCCTACTCAATTTCAGAGCTTGTTATTAGTCTGTTCAGAGGTTCGATTTCTTACCGGTTATTCTTACCGGTTATTCTCAGGAAAACCAGTTCCTGGTTTGTTGATCTTTTGAAGTTTTTTGTGTGCGTCACTGTCTCCTTCAGTTTAGCTCTGATTTTGGTTATTTTTATTTATTTATTTAATTAATTAATTAATTAATTTTTGAGACAGGATCTTGCTCTGTCACCCAGGCTGTAATGCAGTGGCACAATCTCTGCTCAGTGCAGCCTCTGACTTCCGGGTTCAAGTGATTCTCCTGCCTCCACCTCCTGCATGGCTGGGGCTACAGGCATGTGCCAACACCTCTAGCTAATTTTTTAAACTTTTAGTAGAGATTCAGTTTCACCATGTTGCCAAGGCTGTTCTCAAACTCCTGACCTCAAGTGATCTGCCTGCCTTGGCCTCCTAAAGTGCTGGTATTACAGGTGTGAGCTACAGTACCCAGCCTTCATTTTGGTTATTTTTTATTTTTTTATTTTTTATTTTCTTTTTTGAGACAGAGTGTAACGCGGTTACCCAGGCTGGAGTGTAATGGCATGTTCTTGGCTCACTGCAACCTCCATCTCCTGGGTTCAAGCGATTCTTGTGCCTCAGCATCTCAAGTATCTGGGATTACAGGTGTGTGCTACCACATCTGGCTAATTTTTGTATTTTTAATACAGATGGGGTGTCACCTTGTTGACCAGGCTGGTCTCAAACTCCTAAGCTCTAGTGATCAGCTCGCATCGGCCTCTAAAGTGCTGGGATTACAGACAGTAGCCACTGCACCCAGCCGATTTTAGTTATTTCTTGTCTTCTGCTATCTTTGAGATTTGTTTGCTCTTGGATCTCTAGTTATTTTACGTTTTGAAATTGAGTTCTTTCTAACTTCTTGATATGGGCATTTAGTGCTATAAATTTCTTCTTCTTCTTTTTTTTTTTTTTTGAGACGGAGTCTCGCTCTGTTGCCCAGGCTGGAGTGCAGTGGCACGGTCTCAGCTCACTGCAAGCTCCGCCTCCTGGGTTCAGGCCATTCTCCTGCCTCAGCTTCCTGAGTAGCTGGGACTACAGGCGCCCACCACTGTGCCTGGCTAGTTTTTTGTATTTTTAGTAGAGACGGAGTTTCACCGTGGTCTCGATCTCCTGACCTTGTGATCTGCCCGCCTCGGCCTCCCAAAGTGCTGGGATTACAGGTGTGAGCCACCGCACCCGGCCATAAATTTCTTCTTAACTCTGGGTTAGTTTTTTCTAACCATACAGAAAGAATCTTTCTTTCTCCCAGAGATTCTGATATATAGTGTCTTTGTTCTCATTAGTTTCAAAGAACATCTTGATTTCCACTTTATTTTATTATTTACCCCAAATTCATTCAGGAGTAGGTTATTCCATTTCTATGTAATTGCATGGTTTTGAGTGAGTTTTCTTATTCTTATTTTTAATTTCTCATTTGATTGTATTGTGGTCCAAGAGATTGTTTTGATTTCAGTTCTTTTGCATTTTCTGAGGAGTGTTTTACTTCAGATTATTAAAATTAATTAAAATTAATATCGATTTTAGAGAATGTGCCATGTGGCATTGAGAAGAATGTATATTCTGCTGCTTTGGGGTGGAGAGTTCTGTAGATATCTATGAGGTCCATTTGATCCAGTGCTGAGTACAGATGTTGAATACATGTGTTAATTTTCTGTCTTGATGATCTGTCTAATCTTTTTGGTCAGTGGTGTGCTAACGTTTCCCACTATTACTGTGTGCGAGTCTAAATCTCTTTGAAGGTCTCTAAGAACTTGGTTCATGTATCTGGGTGCTCCTGTGTTAGGTGCACATATATTTATAATAGTTAGATTTTCCTGTTTAATTGAATCATTTATTATTATGTGATATATTTGTCTTTTTGGATCTTAGTTGGTTTAAATTATGTTTTGTCCAAAACACGATTACATCAGCTGAGAGGTAAACTTAGCTGTTAGCTTCCCCTCCTGATAAACTCAAAAGACTGCTTGGTTGTATATATAATTACTGTTGATCTTCCTTATTGGAGGAAAAAAAAAAACAAAAAGCCAAAAAAAAAAAAAAAAAAAAAAACAGCAACAACTCAAGACTGAAACTCTTTGGACTATTTGTAGTGTTCCTTATTCATGCCAATATTATTTGATGAGAATACTTGGACAATCCTTAATATAATATTCTGGATAAAATGCAAAGATCCAAAATGATGTACAAAATGGAACATTAAAAAATGTATTATATAATGTTAATTTCTCACATTGTAGAGTTGATTATTTTTAGAGACCTGTTAGAACTGTAATAGAAGAAAATACAGACTAAAGAAATAGCAACTGTATAGGTCTTTGTCACTTATCTTGATGGCACTTTGCTGAAGTTGCAGTTATTATGTAAATATTTACATGTTTGTACTGGATCACATCTGAAGAATTGGCCCTAATTTAAAAAGTAAATACCTCTATTTGCTGTTATTGTGAAGAGCAGTTGGCTGTTTCTCAGTCTCTACAATATTCCCACAGGATGAGGTCATTTATAAGTATTTCTATAATAGGCACATATTCACAGAATAATTTGAGAAGTGGGAATTTCAGAAGACCTCTAATTTGTTTCTCTGAAGTTCAGGTGAATTTTACTAGTAAGTTGCATTTTTACAAAACTACAGAGAATTCTTAATAACACGTTCATCTATAAACAACTCTATAAAAATGCAAGCTACTTTGTGGATCACAGAAAAATTAGTAGATTTTTAAAGTAACCTATGCGTCACATCAATTATGCTTTTTTTGGTGAATATTTTGCATTGAATACGCCCCAGTCTTTGAGACTAGGTCAGCAAAACTATCCTAATAATGAGCACCACAATCTTGTACTATACTTGGGAAAAGCATTATCTACTGTGCTACAATTTATTGCTGTGCTTTGAGCCATTTCTTTGCATAAACTGCTACCAATTGTTTCAGCATAGGAATGGCTTCCAAAAATATATCTGAAGTATGCTGTGCCAACTCACCTGGCATGGTGGCAAGAAGGAGCAGAGAAAGATGTTCTATAGTAATATGAACATGTTCCACAACACTGGAAGAATATGGATGGTAGAGAAGAAAAAAACTTGTGAAATGCACAAATTTGTGTGAAGTCCCTTGTGTTGTGTATCTCAATGTATTGAATCACGTCTTTATATACTGGGGATATCTTGTCCTAGTGAATTCTGGTGATCCCTGGAAAAAATAGTAGAGAGAACATACTAAAAATTAAAGAAAAGATAAATTTTGAATAGAAGTAATAAGTTTTTATTTTTTTTTTTGGTCATCCAAATTAATATGAAGGAGAGAATCAAATAAACGTAATGAAGAAAAGATTCATTTTTTGCTCTTTTTGTATGAAATGCTGATATCTTTGACACTAATCAAAACTTCTACAATGAAGATTAGAAGATAAACTGTGTGTCTTCAATTTAAAGGAATTTACAATTACAAATTTTTCTCCTACAGGTTGTCTGTTAAAATGTGTAATTTCTTATCATTTATTCTCATATTCTACATAAGTATTTAATTTTATATCTAATTTATTAGCTATTTTGTATTCTTTCTCTTGAATACTTCTCTTTGAAGTGGACTCTCAAATTGTACAAATTTCAGTCCTCTCAAAATCTAGATCATCTCTGGCAAAACTGTATTCTTGGAAGGAGAAGAAATAAATATAGTCCTGACTTTACTCTGCTGTTGACTTGCTTTTTGACCCGAAAGAAGTTATTTAACCTAATTAGGCCTCTTTTACAATAACTTTAAAATAAAGCTATAACTTTTAAGGACCCTTTTATCATGCTAACAATCTGGAATTTTTCATAAGCCTCATGCTCTCAGGAAGCAACTCAAGTTAAAAACGATCCTATCTTTTTTTGTTGTTGTTTTGCAAAATAGATTACTGAAAAGAACCATCCTTCCTTGTATGACTTTGATAAGATTCAACAATGGCCCATTCCTTGCTTAACTGATGACAAGACTTGATAAAGTCCCTCCAAATCTCTCTCTCTCTCTCTCTCTTTTTTTTTTTTTTGTCTTACAAATGATTGGCTGAAATGTTTTATCCCCAAAGATCAACGGGAATAAAATACCTGTTAACGTAACTTAAGCTTCTTTCCTTCCTCCAGGCCACTGAACATTGGCCTACTCTCAGCCTGAGACAACAGAGAAACCCTCCTCATAATAGTCTGGTCTCAGGGTAAAACATTCTGTGATCTACTATTATCTTATACCACCCTTTCATCCTACTTCCCCCAACACTGCGTTCTTTCAAGCCTTGTTTTCTGCTCTCTGTGAAAAAAAAAAAAAAAAAAAAAAAAAAAAATTCTGCCTAATTCTTGAAACACTGGCAGGCCTTACAGCCACCATTCTCCCTAATCTGGTAGTCCTTCTCCCTTCCCTTGCAATAATCCTTTTGAGTAAAAGTCTCTCCGTACTCATTCTGGATTTGCTTTTTATTTGGCAATGCAAAAAATGTGCCTGTAAAATGGTTAGAGAAATGAAAATCTCAAAATTCCACTCTTTTTATGAGTGAAGCTACTGAGCAAGTAAACAGCATAGTTCTCTTAACCCAGTATTTAATCAGTTTTGTACACTGAAAAGGCTCCATTTATGGCTGAGTCTTTTGTTAAAGCCAGTTGTACAATGAATGCCTACCTAAACACTGTGCATTATTACAAGAAGAGTTTTTCTGAATTGCAAATTCCATAAAAACTTGTGTTATGCTATCCCTATATAGCTAATGGGAACAAATATATTTCTTTTATAACAAAATTCGTATGTTGAAATAGCTTAAATAACCACAGAAATAGAGTGCTATTTTCTGCATTTCTCTTTTGTGAAATTCTCTGGATGTCCTGTAAATGGCACTTCCATGTTGGGAGCAAGACCCCCAAAATCTGGCCATAAACTAGCCCCAAAACTAGCCATAAACAAAATCTCTGCAGCACTGTAACATGTTCATAATGGCCCTAACACCCACACTGGAAGGTTGTGGGTTTACAGGAATGAGGGCAAGGAACACCTGGCCCACCCAGGGCCAAAAACCACTTAAAGGCATTCTTAAACCACAAACAATAGCATGAGAGATTTATGCCTTAAGGACATGCTCCTGCTGCAGTTAACTAGCCCAATCCCTTCCTTTAATTTGGCCCATCCCTTCGTTTCCCAAAAGGGATACTTTTAGTTAATTTAATTTCTATAGAAACAATGCTAATGACTGGTTTGTTGTTAAAAAATATGTGGGTAAATCTCTGTTTGGGGCTGTCAGCTCTGAAGGCTGTGAGACCCCTGATTTCCAACTTTACACCTCTATATTTCTGTGTGTGTGTCTTTAATTCCTCTAGTGCCATAGGTTAGGGTCTCCCAGACCGAGCTGGTCTCTGCAAGTGGCGTCCATTTGTGGGGGCTCAAATCTAGGTCGAATGGTCGCCAGAGCGATAGTTGGAATGGAAAACTAGCTGGAGGACACCCAAATACTCTTAAAGCAATCCCTGTGGTGAGTAAGAAGGGGAGCTAGGAAGCATCAGGGTAACAATGTGTCAGGTATGGGGTCTGGTTCATTTCACCTTGGAACTTTTTCACACTGATGAGGAGGAGGAACAAGAGCATAGCGAAGTAACAGAAGATGTTACAGAGCATTTTTATTTGCCAGCTAAAGCTAAAGCAGCAAAGGAAGGAGAGGTTCATCCCTACCCTTCTGCACCCTCTCATAATTATTTTGAAGAAAAAGACCCTCCAGATATTTCTTTCCCAGAGGACACTGGATGAAAAGTAGTTGCCCCAGTGACTGTTTAAGCAGCGCCTTGAGCGACCACTCTTAGTTCTATTCAGGCAGGAATTCAGCAAGCTAGACAAGAGGATGATTTAGAGGCCTGGCAGTTCCCTGTTAGAAAACACCCCCTAGATCAACAGGGAAATATTATATCTACATTTGAGCCTTTCCCTTTTAAATTATTCAAAGAATTTAAACAAACTATTCATACTAAAAAGAATGTAGAAAAAATCAGCGAGTCAGGCCGCCAGATAGGGGAAAAAGGAAAACTGCTTATCCTGAAATATGTCCAAAATGTAAAAAAGGAAAACATTGGGCTAGTCAGTGTCACTCTAAGTTTGATGAAGAAGGGAACCTGATTTCAGGAAAAGCCATGAGGTGCCCATCCCGGGCCCCATTCTAAACCGAGGCATTTCCAGCTCAGGCTATTCCTTCACCCCTGTACAATGTCTGTCTTCTGTCACAGCCGGTAGTGCTGCAGTAGATTTATGCTGCACAAAAGCTGTGAGCCTTCTGCCTGGGGAACCCCCACAAAAGGTCCCAACAGGAGTCTGTGAACCCTTGCCAGCAGGAACAATAGGATTACTTTTAGGAAGGTCTAGTGTAAGTTGAAAAGGCGTACAAATACATGCAGGAGTCATTGATTTGGATTACAATGGGGAAATTCAAATTGTTATATCTACTTCTGTTCCCTGGAAAGCAGAGCCAGGAGAGCACATAGCACAGCTCCTGATTGTGCTGTATGTGGGAATGGGAAAAAGTGGAATTAAATGAACAGGATGATTTGGAAGCACAAATAAACAAGACAAAGCAGCTTATTAGGTAAATCAAATCACTGATACACGTCCTACTTGTGAAATAACTATTCAAGGAAAGAAATTTAAAGGTTTGGTAGATACAGGAGCGGACATTTCAGTCACTTCTCTACAGCACTGGTCGTCCACATGACCAATTCAACCCACTCAATTTAACATAGTTGGAGTTGGTAAAGCCCCTGAAGTATATCAAAGTAGTTAGATTTTGCATTGTGAGGGGCCTGATGGACAACCTGGGACTATTCAACCAATTATAACTTCTGTACCTATAAATTTATAGGGAACAGATTTACACAACAATGGGGAGCACAAGTTCTAATTCCAGAACCATTATATAGCCCTCAAAGTCAACATACAATGCATGAAATGGGGTATGTCCCTGGTATGGGACTAGAAAAAAATTTGCAAGGTTTGAAAGAACCGCTTTAAGCAGAAAAACAAAGTTCCCACCAAAGATTAGGAAATATTTTTTATAGCAGCCATTGTTAAGTCTCCAGAACCTATACCTTTAAAATGGTTAACAGATAAGCCAATTTGGATGGAACAATGACTGCCAAGTAAAGAAAAACTGGAGGCTTTAGAAAAATTAGTTGCTGAACAATTAGAAAATGGGCACATAGCTCCAATATTTTCCCCTTGGAATTCTCCAGTTTTTGTAATTAAGAAAAAATCAGGTAAATGGAGAATGTTAACTGACTTAAGAGCCATCACTTCATTTATACAACCTATGGGAGCATTACAGCCAGGATTGCCTTCTCCTGCTATAATTCCAAAAAATTGGCCTTTAATCGTCATAGATTTAAAAGACTGTTTCTTTACTATCCTTTTAGCTGAGCAAGACTGTGAATGGTTTGCATTTACAGTTCCTGCAGTAAACAACCTGCAGTCTGCTAAACATCATCATTGGAAAGTGTTGCCACAGGGCATGTCAAACAGCTCAACAATTTGCCAGAGGTATGTGGGGCAAGCAATTGAATTTACTTGTAAAAAATTTTCACAGTGTTACATTATTCACTATATGGATGATAGAGTTTGTGCTGCCCCCACTACAGAAATATTACTCCAATGTTATGATCACTTGCAAAATTCAATTTCTCATGCTGGTTTAATTATAGCTCCTGACAAAATTCAGACTACCACTCCTTACTCCTACTTGGGTACCTTAGTAAATGACACTACCATTGTGCCACAGAAAGTAACCATACATAGGGATCAACTAAAAACATTAAATGACTTTCAAAAATTACTAGGGGATATTAATTGGATACGACCTGCTCTAGGCATTCCTACCTCTGCCATGAGTAATCTGTTTTCTATACTTAGAGGAAATCCTAGTCTCACCAGCCCTCAGCAATTAACAAAGGAGGCTGAGGTTGAGTTACAGCTGATTGAAAAGTAAGTCAATAAGGCTCAGATAAATAGAATAGATACAAAAAGGACACTAGATTTGCTAATTTTTTCAACTTAGCATTCACCTACTGGTGTTATTGTCCAAAAACAGGACTTAGTAGAGTGGCTTTTTCTTCCACATGCTAATTCGCGGACTCTAACTCCTTATTTAGATCAAATCACTACTATGATAGGGATTGGACAAATTCAGATTGTTAAATTACATGGATATAATACTGGAAAAGTTATTGTCCCTCTCATGAAGGCACAAATACAGCAAGCTTTTATAAATAGTCTTACTTGGCAAACCCATTTAGCTGACTTTGTGGATATTCTCGATAATCATTGTCCTAAAATGAAGCAGTTTCAGTTTTTGAAATTAACTAACTGGATTCTCCCTAAAATAACTAAATTTAAACCAATTGAAGCATCTGAGAATGTTTTTACAGATGAGTCTATTAATGGTAAAGCTTCTTATTTTGGCTCAAAGAGTAAAGTTTTCCAGACGTCCTATACTTCAGCTCAAAAAGCAGAGCTTGTAGCTGTAATTGAGGTATTGATTGCTTTTGATATGCCTATTAATGTGATTTCTGATTCTTCATATGTGGTTCATTCCACACAGTTAATTGAAAATTCTGTTACGTTTTCATACAGATGAACAACTGATGACATTATTTACCCAATTGCAAACAGCAGTTAGGAGTAGAATGCATCCTTTTTACATCACTCACATTAGAGCTCATAAACCTCTTCCAGGACCTTTGACTGAAGGGAATCAAGTGACTGATTGCCTAGTTGTTACTGTGATGTCTAATGCTAGACACTTTCACAATTTAACCCATATTAATGCCTCTGGTCTCAAACACAGATGCAGCATTACCTGGAAAGAAGCTAAAACTATTGTCCTTAACCCATGTTAATGCCTCTGGTCTCAAACACAGATACAGCGTTACCTGGAAAGAAGCTAAAACTATTATCCAGCGATGCCCAACTTGCCAAATGGTACATTCCTCATCTTTTACAGGAGGAGTTAATCCTCGAGGACTGAACCTAACTCTATTTGGCAAATGGATGTCACACATGTTCCCTCATTTGGGAGACTAGCTTATGTACACGTATGTGTGGACACCTTTTCTTACTTTGGGCTACCTGCCAATCAGTAGAGTCTTCTGCCTGTGTTAAACATCACCTTTTGCAGTGTTTTGTGGTGATGGGCATTCCAGCTTCTATTAAAACAGAAAATGTCCCAGGCTATACTAGCCAAGCTCTAGCTACATTTTTCTCTATGTGGAATATTAAACATATTACTGGTATCCCATACAATTCTCAAGGACAAGCCACAGTGGAAAGATGAATCTCTCCCTAAAACAGCAATTGCAAAAGCAGAAAGGGAGAGACAGAGAATATGGAACCCCACAGATGCAACTGAACCTGGCATTATTAACTTTAAATTTTTTGAGCCTGCCCAAAGGCCAGATGTTATCAGCAGCTGAACAGCATCTACAGAAACCAGCTTCAAAGACAGAAATAGAGCAACTGATTTGGTGGAGAGATCTGATAACAAAAAGTTAGGAAATAGGTAAAATAATAACTTGGTGTAGAGGTTATGCTTGTATTTCTCCAGGCCAAAATCAACAGCCAATGTGGATACCATTAAGACACCTGAAACCTTATCATGAGCCAAATGCCAAGGAAGAGACTTCGGGAGGATCCCAAGGACCCCCTGGTTGCAGCCATATTGAGACTGGCACTGAGGAGGACCCCAACTGTCATGAGCAACACCCATTGAACCGACACAACCACTCACCTGGGGACAGATCAAGAAGCTGTCACAGATTGCAGAAGAAAACCTGAGGAAAAGGGGACCATCAGTGACAATGAATAATTTAATGGTAGCTATGATAGAGCTTATCACCATTGCTGTGAGTATTCCTTCAACAAAGGCTGGCAATAATGCCTGGATGCAATCACTCTATGACACAGTTACACATGCTTTCTAATCTCGGTATTTACCATAATAAATCTGCTCCTATAATTGAGACATACCACCTTCAAAAAACAATTTGTAAACAGGATTGGACCCAGTTAGAAAAAATGAATGTACTTGTTTAGGAAGATTGTTTTGCAGAACAGTCAGAGGTGCTGCACAATGACTCCTACGGAATCATTATTAATTGGTCCCTAAAGGGACATTTAGCTTAAATTGCACCTCTCGGTCTGAGTGCCATGGTCACAGTATGTTCAGATTGTTTGAACAAAATGGTCAGAGGGTAGAAATGATAAGAAGTACGGCAAGAGTTCCTATTATCTGGAACCATGGCAGTATAGTGGCACCTCAACCTCAAATGATATGGCCCGCACTAGGAGCTAAACATAAAGATTTGCAGTAACTATTAAATGCTCTTAATAAGATCAAAATTTAGGAAAAAATAAAAAAGCATCTAGAATGACACTCTACAAACTTGTTTTTGGATATAGCAAAATTAAAAGAACAAATATTTAAAGTACCCCAGGCACACCTGACCTTAATGCCAGGAACTAGAGTGCTTAAAGGAGCTGCAGACAAATTAGCAGCTAGTAACCCATTAGAATGGATGAAAACACTTGGAAGCTCTGCAATTTCAATGATGATTTTGCTTTTAATCTGTGTTGTTTGCTTTTGTATAGTCTGCAGATGCGGATTCTGACTCCTGCGAGAAGTAGCTCACCGTGACAAAGCTGCCCTTGCTTTTATCTCTTTGCAAATCAGAGAAGGGGGACATGTTATGAACAAGCCCCCCAAAATCTGGCCATAAACTAGCCCCAAAACTGGCCATAAACAAAATCTCTGCAGCACTGTAACATGTTTATAATGGCCCTAACGCCCACACTGGAAGGTTGTGGGTTTGTGGGAATGAGGGCAAGGAACACCTGGCCTGCCCAGGGTGGAAAAACACTTAAAGGCATTCTTAAGTCACAAACAATAGCATGAGCGATTTGTGCCTTAAGGACATGCTCCTGCTGCAGATAACTGGCCCAACCCCTTCCTTTAATTTGGCCCATCCCTTCATTTCCTGTAAGGGAGACTTTTAGTTAATTTAGTATCTATAGAAACAATACTAATGACTGGTTTGCTGTTAAAAAATACGTGGGTAAATCTCTGTTCGAGGCTGTCAGCTCTGAAGACTGTGAGACCCCTGATTTCCCACTTCACACCTCTATATTTCTGTGTATGTGTCTTTAATTCCTCTAGCGCCACTGGGTTAGGGTCTCCTGAACTGAGCTGTTCTCCGCACTTCTGACAGCAAAGTTTTGAAAGCATTAAGCACCCCTAGAAAGCCAGATCACATAACGCACAAAAGATATTAAAACACAGAAACTTTAAACATATTAGTGTTAGAAACTTTGTTTTAACTAGGTCCATTCTCTTATTTTGCTCCTCTGCATATCAGTTGCAAAACGTTCACACCACCTACAGCAATCATAGACAAAAGTATTTAAACTAAGCATGTCAATAGTGGTTCACAAAGCACTTATTTTAAAAAAATGATGTCCTCTCTTTAAAATAATTTTATATGCAGTTTTAATCTTTGTTAGAAAGTACACAAGACATGTTTTTTTGTTTTCTTTTAATTTGTTTTTTACATGTATTTGTTTGTAAATATTTTGTATCTACTAGACCAAGAGCTACTTACTGGCAGAAAATAATTGTAATTTCTCTCTGGCTCAGTATTGAGTAGAGGCTGATAAATGTTTGAGACAGAAGGATAAAAGATATTTCAGTCTGTTCACTTACATTCTTTTTACTTTTTCTAAGTATTTTTCTCCTTTTACTGCTGCTTTCTCTTTTATTTTGCAAAATATTTCCAAGACATGAAAGAGCGTTTCTTACAATATGTGCCCGGTTTAAAAAATATAAAGGAAATAAGTAATTATATACTCATACTGAGCTTAAAATACAGGATCAACTATTATATTTAAAACCCTTTAATATCTCTCTCCAAATTGAGCCCTCTTTTGTACTCTCAGCTGTAACCACTAATCTAAAACTTATTTTAGTTATTCCTTTGCTTCACTTTATAATTCTTCCACATGTAAATATATTCTTAAAGCATATATCACTTAATTTTACTTACTTTTGACAGTAACATAATTATACTGCAAATGTTTTGTAACTTGTTTATTTCACTGAACATAAGTCATTGAGATTCATTATGCAGTACATTCATCTTCCTTGTGTATGGCTTAGCTACACAGAGTGTGTTCCCATTCCCTGGACCAACAACATTGAGATCACCTAGAAATTTGTTAGAAATGTAGAATCTTTGGTACCACTACCAAATCCTTGAGTACAAATTTGCATTTAACAAGATTCCCAGAAGATGCATACTCACAGTAATATTTGAAAATCACTTCATTGTTTGATTATAGCATAATATATTCATTATATTGTTTGTATAATATCATTAACATTAATTGTCTGTGATATTTGGTTGATTTCCATTTATTTTCCATAAAAATCTCTTTATTTATTCAACAAATACGTATTATGTGCCTACCACATGCCAAGTATTGAAATAAATACTTAGGATCCTTCAGAGAATAAAACAGAATAAAATCCTGCTTTTATGGTGCTTACATTCTAATGAGGGTAAAAGGCAAAAATCATCCATATATAATAAACATATTTTATGTTATAAAGTGATAAGCACTCGCTATAGATGGAATTGTGACCCCCAAAATTTATATGTTAAAGTGTTAACACCCACTACATCAGATGTAACAATATTTGGAGTTAAAGACTTTAAATTGGTAATTAAATTAAAACAAGCCTGTAGGGAATAGTCCCTTATACAATCCAACTGGTTTCTCTATGAGAAAAGGAGATTGGGACACAGAGACACCAGGGATGAGCAATCACACAGGAAAGGCCATGTGAGTACAGTAAGAGGTCGGTTCTCTGAGGGCTAAGGAGAAAAGCCTCAGAAAAAATATCAACTTTGCTAACATCTTGATCCTGGATTTCTGCCTCCAGAACTGTGAGAAAATGAATTTCTGTTGGCTAAGCCACACAGTCTGTGACATTCTGTTATGGTGGCCCTGGCAAACCAATACAGTACTTGAATAAAGAAGCAAGATAAGATAGACGCGAGTGCCAGGAATGAGGATGAGAAAAAGTTTAAATAGAGTGGTCAGAGTAAATTGCATTGAGAAGGTGTCCTTTGATCAGAACCCAAAAGGTGTTAAATGAATTTCATGACACTCCAGTCATAGGGTGAAAAATGCAAGTAGGGAATGTTTAGTGGATATTTTCATGGGAGAACAAGAAAGTCGGTATAGCTGGAAGAAAAGTGAACAAGAGGGAGAATAGTGGGAGATGAGTTCAGAGAACTAACAGGACTTTGGATTTAATGCAACTGAAATGGGGAGATATTGCAGTTTTAGCAGATGTATAATATGACATTTGCAAAGTACCATTCTGGTTGCTGTGTGGAGAGTATAATGTAGACAGCAAAAGGTGAAGCAGTGGGACTAGGTAGGGCTAAATTTCTGAAAGTCAGTAAGACAAATATTATGCATATAAATTATCATTATTAATATTATCTTAATAGAATTAAGATACTAGGAAGAAAAAAAAGTGAAAAGCTGAAAGTATATATTTGCAACAAATAATCTGCCAAAAGATCATTACTATAGGTTGGTGTAAAAGTAATTGAAATTTTTGCCATTAAAAGTACAAAAATTGCAATTACTTTTGCACCAAACATACTAATGACCTTTCAGTAGATTATTTGTTGCAAATATGTACTTCTAGCTTGTCACTTTTTTTTTCTTTTTGATATCTTAATTTTAAGGCCTGATTTTTGTTTTATGTTTAACCGTTTTTGTGTCTTTCTTATGAAACCTTCCCCACTTCAAGACCATAAAGCTATTTTTTTCTTAAAAGCTTTAAAACTTAATTGTACAGATATGATATTATTTCATCTGGAATTAAAGTTTGTATATAGTTTTAGGTATACAATTCATTTTATTTTATTTTTCCACACAACCAATTGTCTAGCACCATTTTTCAAATAGTGCAGTTAATACTTATCTGCAATGCCAACTCTGCCATATGTAAAGTTTATGTAAATGTTTGGTCTATTTCTGAGCTTTTTACATTAGATTTGTTGGTCAATTTGTTGATTCTGGCTAATTCCACATTGTCTTAATCTGCCTTTCAAATAAGTCTTTATTTCCGTTGATTATGTCTCCAACTTTGCTCTTAACAGTGTTTTATTCTTCTTTCTTTACATTCATGTAATTTTTAGAATACATTTCCGGCCGGGTGCGGTGGCTCATGCCTGTAATCCCAGCATTTTGGGAGGCCCAGGTGGGTTGATCACGAGGTCAGGAGATTGAGACTATCCTAAATAACACAGTGAAACCTCGTCTGTACTAAAAATAAGAAAATTAGCCAGGCATGGTAGCAGGTGCCTGTAATACCAGCTACTCAGGAGGCTGAGGCAGAAAAATAGCTTGAACCCGGGAGGTGGAGCTTGCAGTGAGCCGAGATCGGGCCACTGCATTCCAGCCTGGGTGACAGAGTGGGATACCATCTCAAAAATAAAAATAAAAATAAAAATAAATTTCCTACTTGGCCCTGTAAAGATTGTGTTTAGTAGGTATTGGTATTAGTCTGATACTACCTGAGACCGGGTAATGTTTAAGGAGGTTTAATTGACTCACAGTTCTGCATTGCTAGAGAGACCATGGGAAATTTGCCATCATGGTGGAAGTTGAAGGGGAAGCAAGGCACATCTTACATGGCAGCAGGAAGGAGAGAGAGAGAAAAGAAGAAATTGCCAAGCCCTTTTAAAACCATCAGATCTCATGAGAACTCCCTCACTATCACATGCACAGCATGGGTGAAACCACTCCCATGATCCAATAACCTCCCACCGGTTCCTCCCTCGACAGGTAGGGATTGCAATTTGAGATGAGATTTGGGTGATAACACAGAGCCAAACCACATCAGTCTCATTTCCCAATTGTATAATAAATCTGTTACCAGGCATTGTATCACAGTTCCTCTCTCCCTATTAACCTAGGTACTACTTCTGGGACAAAATGGATTATAAGCCTAGGTGACTAGCAGCACTCAACAGAAACAGGCTTGTTCTGTAAACATCTGAAAGTTTGAGAAAGCTCAACTTGAGTAGTAAAAGGTTGAAACGAAGTAACCATGAAATTATAATTTGTGCTATTACACTTTTATTTCTCCTCCTCCTCTGCTTCATTATTTTCATCATGTCATTAATACAACAGAAATAACATTTATTGAGTGTTGAGTACTTCTTTAATTACTTTAGATATATTTTGTCTAATCTTTTTTATACTCCTATAAGAGATAATGTTAACTACTTTAACGTATGAGAAATGACGATCAGAGAGGTTAACTATAATGCCCACATTCGGTTACCTGGGAAAGGGGTGAAATACAGAATTAAGATAATCAAAGCCACGTTATTTTACATACAAAAGTTTCGCTCAGTCTTTGTTAATTTCCTAAATTAGAAACAAATGGCCTTGCAGTTACTGCCTCATTTTCTGCTTTTGATATTGCTATATAGAAATTTAGTATTTAAAATAAAAAGGAATAATAGACAGCATGACTAGCTTCAGAGAATTATCAATGATTTAATCTTTAGTTACCTGGCACCTGAATTACTGTAGATTCCTATTGGGTACACTCTGATGTCATTTTATAAAGGTAAGTTATTTTCTCTTCAAAGTTATGACCTATCTCATAAAAGTGTCATAAGAATTAACTAATTAAAGATCAAAGAGCTCTTTGAGAATATATTTTACTATGTAAATACTGAGTATTGAAAAGACAAATTCTAGAGATTAGCAAAATACTAATGTGTCAACACCAGTTTTTTTTTTTTTTTTTGTGCAAGGTCTTATTTTTCATCATTGTTATTTTATGTTGTAAAATATGTATTGAAATATTTGTCATAAAATGTCTTGCTGCTGAATGTAAGACAGCCTAACAGGCTTTACTTTTTCAAAATTAATAAATATTCACATTTGATTTTAAATCACAGTGGTTCTCATGAAACTAAAATTATATTATTCCAGAAGTAATCAGAGCCTTTTAGAAGTAATTGGAGTCTTTTTGGAAATACACTTTATAAATCCTATTAAATGGTCGTTTTTTCTTATGGTTCTTTCTTTTACCATAGTACATTTGTTATTTAATTATCTTTATTCTTTAAAGGAATTATCCGAATATGTCCATGCTTTATTAAATAATAAGTATTGGGGCATTATAGTAAATTATTAGAAAGTATAAATGATAAAATGTGTGCTATTTTGAGCATGTTTAGACTTCACAACTACATCTACATATAAAATATCATAATAAATAGCAATTATTGAAAAATATAAAATCACACATGAGATTATTCAGAGATTTCAAAGAAGCTTGGGAATTGCTTCTGCTTCAGTATACATCATCAAGGCATGTTTTAGACATCTGCAAATACTTCTTTAACTTTGGGATTTAGTATTGCAAAAAAAAAGTCTGAAAATTAAATGTTTATAAGGTCTGATAGGACATTTTGTTTGTTTCCACAAATGAAACATTTTAGGAAAAATATATTCTTAAGTATAAGACATGTATTAGGGTTCTCTGAGGATATACATACATATGTGTGTGTGTGTGTGTATGTGTGTGTGTATATATATATATATACACACACATATATATATCACCTGTTGGTTTTATAGGCTCTCGATCTATCACTATATCAGAACATATATGTGCATCCAGAGAATTATTATGAAGAATTGACTCATGAGACTGTGGAGAATAAGTCACATAATCTGCTAAATACAAATTGGAATCCAAAGAAGGCCAATGGAATAATTCAGTCCTAGACTAAAGGCCTGAGAACCAGTGGAGCCAAGGGTATAATTTCCAGTCTGAGAAAAGAAAGCGAGATGAAATGTTTCGGGCATTGCAACAGGGGGAAAAAAAAAAAAAAGACAGAGTTACTTTTTCCTGCCCCTTTTGTTCTATGTAGGCCCTCAAGAGATTGGAAGATGCCCACTCACATTGGGGATCCACAATCTACTGATCCACCTGTGCATATGCTAATCTCAACTGGAAATACCCTCACAGACACACTCAGAAATCACGTTTAATCTGGGCACCCCATGGCCATTCATGATGACACATAAAATGAACCATCCTAATTACACTCCTTGTCCATTCGACACCCATATGCATCTCCTTAAACGATACTTCATCTTCAAGTAAAGATTATAACAAGATAATAACACTGCTTAACATGATACAAGTACCATGCAAAAAAACAAAAACACACTTACTTCTTCCCAAAAGGGGAGGCAAATTCTTTGGTCGATGTTTACTCTTCTCCTTGACATCATGTAACCTAAATACTATGATGTAACATGATGTAAAATTAACAGTACTAAAATGAAATTTGTAGGAGTTAAAATCAATACATTTTATGTTACATCATAAGGGAATAAGAAAGTAAAAAAAAAAAAAAAGATTTTACACACACACACACACCCCCACGAATATATGAATGTACTCATAGGAAATAAAGGAAAAATTGCTTATGACAATTATAATTCTCCTTTCTGTAACTGATCACATGGTCGTAGCTATTATTTATAACTATCTTCTTCCACTACCTATTTTCTATTCTCTTCGACTTCAGCAAACACCTCAACTGAAGTTTGGGTGTTCAATGAAGCACCCAAAGTTCATTGTTGAAGGGTCTGGGCCATTAGTAGTCCTGCTTAGATGGATTATTACAGATTTCTATTTAGATTGCTATAGTTGTCTATGCGAGTTAATCACAAGTCATGGGGATATTAAGAGATGCCATAAGAAATCTCCTGTATTCTAGACATACTCTTCCTTATCTCCATTATGGAGTAGCAGTCCAATATCTCCCTTGGTAATCAGGATCAATCATCTCAGCCAACATTGTAACTTCCATCTTTGTTGATTCGGAGATGTGAAGAGCCCTAAGAGGCCAGGTGGAAGCCTTAATTTCAAGTTCAATGAAATCATTGTTACATCTCCTGGTGGAAGCATTCCTCCCTCAGGAATTAAGACCTCTAGGCAAGCAGAGCATAATATCACAGAAACAGGAAGCAAAATCTTGCTGGTTGGTCACTATGGATGCTAGTGAATAGTGTCACTCCATTTCTACCACTTGATTCTTGGACCCATGAATCCTGGGTATGAGAAAAACAGCACCATATATTGGACACTGATTCAGAGCACAGCCTTCTGGAAAACCTTTCCCCAGTCTTGCACGGTGTTTACATTTAGCTGTCGTTGTAACTGAGTCTTCAAAAGGCTATTCTACCATTCTACCAAGCCAGCTACTTCAAGATGGTGGGCATCACGGTAAGGCCAATGAACTTCATGGTCATGGACCTATCTATTGTCACATTTATTTTGTTGTAAACTGAGTTTCTTGATCTAAAGCAACAGTGTGTAGAGTGTCATGACAGTGACTGAGACATTTTGTAAGTCCCCAAATGGTAGTTTTGGCAAAAGAACTGCATGCAGAGAAGGCACATTAATTTCCAGAGTAAGTGTTTATTCCACAAAGAATAAAATGCAGCTCTTTTCTTGATGGAAGTGGTCAAATGTAATCAACTTGCCAACAGGTAGTTGGCTGATTACCCTGGGTAAAGGTACCATCTTGGGGACTCAGTTCTTTTTGATGGCAGACTGGTCCCTCAGTGGTGGTCATAGCCAAGTTGCCCTTGGTAAGTTAAAGGCCATGTTGCTAAGCAAGTCTCCATTTTTGCTGCCATGGCCACTTTGTGAGCCACTGAGCAACGATAGTCGGGCAGGAGAAAGAGGCTGACTAGTATCCAGAAAATGGGTATTCTATCCACTATACCACTAAAATTATTTGCTGAGGTCACTTGTTAGTGAGTAATCACATAAGACACAAAAGCCTTCATATTTTTTGCCCATTCAGAAAGGTCTAACCACAAACCTCTTCCTCAAATGTCTGTCATCAATTTTACAATTATGTTCCTTCCAAGTCCCTGGCCAACTAGCCAAACTACTGGTCACAGCCCATGAATCTGTATGTAATTGCACCTCTGGCCATTTCTTCTTCCAAGCCCAGTGAACAACTGGGTGCACAGCTCCAGGTTATGCCCACTGAGAAAATTTCCCTTTGCCACTGTGCTTCAGGAATATACCAGAGGAGGGCAGTAGATCTGCAGCTGTCCACTTTTGAATGATGCCTGCATATTATGCAGATGTAAATGGGGTTTAAGTTTTCTCTTCCTTTGTCAACAGATCATACGTTATTCACCTTGAGGTCATATGTAAAGGGTAAATGAGAGAAAGTAGTATAGTAGGAATAAGGACAAGAGACCCACTACTTCATGTAACTTACTTATGTCTCAGGATCTTCTCAGGCCAAGTAATTCATACATCACTTCTGTTTGATGATGTAGTGTTGCTGTGCATGCTCAATTTTATGAGTTTTTGAGTTAGATAACACCCAGTTTATGATGGGCAGCGTAGGTTACATGGTAACTTGGTGGAGATGGTTAAGCATTCAGTCTCTACTAGAGCCCAGTAACAGGCCAAGAACTGTTTCCCAAAAGGAGAGTAGTCATCTTCAGAGAATGACAGGATCTTGCTCCAAAATTTTAAAGACCCCCACTGCACCTATTAGGAGGTAGCCAAGGGCTTCACATAGTATTCCTATCTGTTAAATCATATGGTGCAAGTGGAAGAGCAGCTTGCACTTAGTACTGAACTTCTTACAGAGCCATCTCTTATTCTAAGTCCTGCTCCAAATCAACAGCTTTTCTAGTCACTTGGTAAATGGGCTGAAACTACACACTCAAATGAGGAATATGTGGCCTTCAAAATCCAAAAAGGTCCATTAGGAGTTGTACCTATTTCTTGGCTGTTGGAAGGGTCAGATACAGCAACTAATCCTTCACTTTAGAAGGAATATCTCAAGAGGCCCCACTCATACCACTGTACCCCCAGAAATTTGACTGAGGTGGAAAGCCCATGGAATTTAGTGAGATTTATTTCCTGTCCTCCCTGACATACAGATGTCTTCTCAATAAGTCCAGAGTAGGCAGTACCTCTTCCTCACTAAATCCATTCAGCACGATATCATCAATGTAATAGACCATTGTGCTATATTGTGGAAGCTAAAGGTGATCAAGATCCCTGTTAACTAAATTCTGACAGAGGGCTAGGGAGTTGATATAACCCTGAGGTATGACAGTGAAGGTGTACTTGTGGCCTTGCCAGCTGAAAGCAAACTTCTTCTGATCAGCCATAGGGGCAGGTTTGGAGAAAAGTCATTTACCAGATCAATGGCTGCATACTAGGTATCCAGGGATGGCTTAATTTGCTGAAACAATGAAAACACAGCCAGCCTGAGGGCTAAAGAAGATGAAATGAGATGATCTAGCTCAAAAAGTGAGGCAGAAAAAAACAGCCTAATTTATCATTCCTTGTTTTGTTATATTTAAGGCCTTAGTAGATCAGATAATGTCCACCCACTTTGGAGAGGCCAATCTACTTTATTGAGTCCAATAATTGAAATGCTAATCTCACACAGAATTACCCTCATAGACAGGCCTAGAAATAATGTTTAATCTGGATACTTCATGACCAGTCAGGTTGAGACATACAATTAACCATTACAAGACATAATTGTAAATTCAGAGTGACTTAAACTCATATTATAAACAAGAAGTTAGATTTGACTTCCCAAAAAAGAAGAGTAATAAGATGGCAAATATTTGGGTCATCACAATGTAAGTGGCCTTATTAAAACCCTTGAAATGCAAGATTATATAGTAATATATTAAATTGTTTATATTTTCTTATTATGTTTATTTAATAAACACTTTAGTAACACTTATGTTAAACACAGTGGTAAGTATCGTAAAAACATTCATTTGATTCTTATTTCCATTTTGTAAATTAGTTACTATTATTACTCACATTTTACAGATAACTCTTTAAGTAACTCATCCAAAGTAACACATATAAAGAGTGACAGAGCCCAAGCAGGCAGAGTCTGGAATGATTAAGATGTTTCTCGTTTTTCTTTGTTGGTAACCAGGTAACAAGTTGGAAATTATCTTTAGTTTGAGAGCATAACATCTGTTTCAATTTTCTTCAATGCTAGACAAAAAAGAAAAAAAAATGTGACAGGATTTAGCAAATTAAAGTAAGTATGATTCTTAATTCCATTCTTTCTCCAAATGGTGAATTAACATGAGCTGGTGTCTCAATCCCTCAAGAGGAACCTGGAAGAAATAAATGAAACATCTTTAAACATTTTTTAGGAAAGTAAATATCAACTGTGTGAAACATCCTAGGGAAATAAAAGTCATTTTGAATTGATGGGAATGTATGTTTTTGTATATACATGGAGAATGCAGAGCTGAATATGTTTTTTAGAATAGTTGAATTTTGCTCCTTAGTATCCCCTGCCATTGCCTTGTTTTAATCAACACCTGCCTCTTCACTATGAAATTCTGTGACAAAGATGCATCCCTTAGGCCAGGAGTCCACATGGGCAAAATAGTGCAAAAGCATTTTTTTCATGAAGTTTGACAAGCATTAAACATTTACTCTTCTCTTTCCTCTTCAAACTCCTAAAGCCATTTGATTAAAACCTGGGATAAGGATAAGGAAACTTTTTATCTGTAGTGGGCCAGATATTTAATATTTTACATTTTGGAGACCACATAGATCTGTCACATGTTATTATTATTTATTTTTATGAACCCTTAAAATGTATAAGCCATTCTTAGTAAAAATCCTGTACAAAACCAAGTTAGTTCTGGGGTGTATTTGTTCCACTGAATATTTTCTGCACACTTCTGATCTAGGGCATACCTTCTTCAATTCTGTTTTTCCCTCAGGTTCCTAAAGCAAGGTACTGACTTAAAGAATTCCCTATAGATGGATATAAAACTGGAGTGAACGATAATGTTTTTTCTGTGCTTAGGGCTGCTTACTCTAAGAATCCACCTATCCTTCTCTTTGAGTGTACTATTGGAGAAAGGGTGTGAGTGACACTGATTGAAGTTTGGCCAGCCCTTGATGTGTGATATGCATTTCCAGTTAGACTTATTCCAGTTTCACAGGCAAAACTAGAAATCTGAGAAGTATAACTACTTTAAAAAATAACTGGATTACAAATATACTAGAAGATGGAGAGAATAGACCACATTGGTCATTTAAAATGATTATCTGAATTTATAATATGACACACACACACACATATATATACTAAAAATTAAAAGAAAAAATTTTAGTGATATGAAACAGAAAAAAGAACTCAGAAATAACTAGAAATTGTAGGATAAATAGTTGAGTAAATACATATACAAAATGAACTAATGAGTTGAGAAACAATATTAACAAACTTTCCCAAAGTGTGTCCAGAGTCGGTTCCTGCCGGTGGGATCGTGGTCTCGCTGACTTCAAGAATGAAGCTATGGACCTTCTCGGTGAGTGTTACAGCTCTTAAATGTGGCACAGACCCAAAGAGTGAACAGCAGAAAGATTTATTGTGAAGAACCAAAGAACAAAGTTTCCACAGCGTGGAAGGGGACCCAAGTGGGTTGCCGCTGCTGAGGTGGACAGCTTTTGTTCCCTTATTTGTCCCCTCCCATGTTCCACTTATGTCCTATTAGAATGCCCTTTTTTTTCAATTCTCCCTGCGATTGGCTACTTTTAAGTTCCTGCTGATTGGTGCATTTTACAGACCTCTGATTGGTGCATTTTACAATCCTCTTGCTAGCTCCAGAGCGCCGATTGGTGCGTTTTGACAGAGTGCTGATTGGTGCATTTTGCAATCCTCTTGTAAGACAGAAAAGTTCTCCAAGTTCCCATTTGGCCGAGGAAGTCCAGCTGGTTTCACCTCTCAAAAGGAAAATAAAAGTGGTAAAAGAAATAGAAGTTACAAAACAAACAAAAAGTTAAAAACTAGTTGAATAGTAGAAAACACATAAATAGGTGTTTAGTAGAGGCCAGGATAAGTTAATTCTTACAAAGACATGAAGACCTGAGAATATTTGCAATAGAATCACTCACCTTGAAAATCTTTTTGGAGGATCTATCCAAATTATAAGATGAACATATAGAACAGATGTTGTAAGAGATATGCAAGGTAAAGTTGGTTAAATAATTTGATAATTTTTCTAATTGTCAACAAATATATCTAATAACAAAGAAAAGAGGGGGGAGATTATATTCATAGTTATCTAGAATTTAAATGATACAAAACAACAGCATAATATTCAGGGCACAGGTTATTGACAGATCAAGAATATGAAAGCATCTAACAGTATTTTCCAATTAGGAAGAAGGCATAAATGTAGATATCTGTGCTTGTTTTTTTCTTTGTATATGTGTGTTAAGAAAGAACAAACATAAAAGACGTTTAGTGAGTCAAATTCAAATAAAAAACTACCATGTTAGAAAGAAATCTATATATTTCAATATTTACAACAATTATAATAAATTGGCCTTTTAAAAGGCAGCTATTAAGGTTGAGTAATGTTAATAATAATAACAATAGAAACAACAACAGTAATAATAAGATCCAACCCTATGTTCTTTGTAAGGAAACAACATACAGAAGAAATGCACATAGTTGAGAAAAAAAGGATGAAAATCAATATGGTATAAAATTACTAAAAAATATGTGGTGTTTCATGTTTATACCATACAACACAGAGATGTAAAAAGCATCATTAGGAAAATTACATAATTATAAAAATTTAATTCACCAAGACAATAAAGCAATTCTAATTATATAAGCATCTAAAAATTTCATAAAATGTGTATGTAGCAAATATTGATAGAATTACAAGGAAAAATAAAATTCCTCCTTCTATGGTAGAAAATTTTATCACAGCTTTATAAGCATATAATATTTATAAACATAAATCAAAGTCTAAGAGTGACATAAACAAAATTGTTGACCAGGAAACTCCATGATCTTGTTCTTCTATCAATGCAACACACACAAAAACCCAAAAAACGGATGAAATAGACTTTGTAAGAGCTCTGAAAAACAGTCAAATGTCTACAGCAACTAGTGAACAACCAATCAAGAAATTTAAAAAATAATGGTAAGTTTTAAAGTGATTTTGTTCAAACTTGTCCCACCTCCTTCCTGGTGCAGCATGGTCTTGGTCTGCAGGATGTTGCAGCCCAGTTTTAAATTCTTTCTCAAACTGAAGGACACAGAACAGATATTATTTCTAACGTTTTAACCTCTCTGGGAGCTGCCTCTTTATCTTATGTTGGAGCTCAATCCGGGCAACATAGTTGAAAGACGCAGGCACAGATCTTATACTGCAGGCAGACAAAGAACCACAGGCACCTGGGGTTAAAAGATTATGAGTAGACATGGACAGTAGACAATTTAAATCTCTTAGCAAAAGCTAGGTTGAACCTCTTTGGGAAATGAAGATGTTAAAAAGCAGCTGTATACCACGCATACAGATGAATTTTTTAAAAATTCTAATCTGAGACTCCTGATCAGAAAAGACCAGAGAAGACCTTCAGCCTTGTATCAGGCTGATTTTAAGACTCAAAAAATGCTCTGCTGGTTAGAGAATGACTTCCTTGGCTCAGAGCCAGTCTTCAAAGACTGAGAGAGGAATCTGCTTTTTTTTTTTTTAGTATTCAATTTTTGACAGCAACAAAAATAACAAGACATACAAAAAAATCAGAAAAACCTGATCCATTCAAAACAAACAAACAAAAACAATCAAGTTGCAGAAACTGTCTCTAGAGAAACACAGGCTTTGACTTACTAGACAAAAAAGTTTAAAGTAACTGTATTTCCCTTATGCTGAAAGACCTGAAGGGAAAGACGGACATGTCATAATAAAAATCAGAAAAACAATATAAGATCAAAATGAAAATGTCAACAAAACTACAGAAATTATAAAAAGAAAACCAAATCAAAATTTTTGTATTAAAAAATTGTGTAATTGAATTGAAACATTCACAAAAGGGATTCAACAGTAGATACAAGTAAGCAGAGGGAAGAATCAACAACTTGACTAGTCATTTGAAATAATTGAGTGTGAGAAGAAAAAGAAAAAAAGAATAAAGAAGGGTAAACATAAACTAAAAAACTTAGGGGACTTCATTGAAAGGACCACTATACAGATCACATGAATCTCAAAAGGAAAAGACAGATAGATAAAGGGGTACAGAGAGTATTTGAAGAATTAATGGTTGAAAACTCTCTAAATTTGAGAAAATACATGAATCTACAAATCCAAGAAGTTCCCAAGAAGACTGATGCTGAACAATCAAATATTCAAAAGCCAAAAGAGAATCTTGAAACCAGCAAGAGAAACTCATGTAACTGACTATATACAAGGGATTCTCAATAAGATTAACAGTGGGTATCATAGCAGAAACTTTGGAGGGAAAAAGGCAGTAGAATGATATATTTAAAGTGGTGAAAATAGAAAATTGTTAACCAATAGTTTTATTCAGCAAAACTGTGTTTTGAAAATGAGAGAGAAATTAAGACATTTTCAGATGTCTTAGTCCACTTCTGGTGCTATAACTGAATACTACAGACTGGATAATTCTTCAAACAAAAAAGAAAAGTTTATTTGGCTCATGGCTCCAAAGGCTAGGTAGTTTAAGAGCATGGCACCAACATCTGGTGTGGGTAATGTCCCAGTGAAAGGATGGAAGGCAGAAGTAAACACTTGATATATAGAGAGACATGAACTGAATTGATCCTTTTTTCATAAATCAACTCCCACAATAACTAACCTACTCCTCTTGTAATGATATTAATCCATTTATGAGGATGGAGCCCTCATAGCCTATCACTTTGTTAAGGCCCCATCACCTAACACCATCACAATGACAATTAAATTTCAACATATATATATAAATTTCAACACACACACACATATATATATGAATATAGATCCAGATAACACATATAAGTATTTATAGATACGTGTATTTACACAGGTTAGTATGTACAGATATATTTCTTTTCCCCATTAGCTGAGAGGGACTAAAAGAAGCAATATCTCAGAAGCAAATGACATACGTAAGTTCCCAAATCTCAATTTCTAATACCATCCTCCAATAAAAGAACCAGGGTTTCTCAGAGAACTGGCTGATTTTAGGACTGGGCAGCAAATACACAAAATGAGTCTGGAGCATCTTTCAAGGCCAGAAAGTTAAAAAAGAGTGGTCAGTTAAAAAATATAGAGAGATGGGGGTATATCAAAAAACAGAAGCACCCATTGAAAGGGTTACCAATGGCCAATGCTGGAACAATTTGAACAACACAATGAATAAAGTAGTACCAAATTGTAACTTAAAGTATAAATCTTCATGAGTCCAAAAACAAATATAAATAAATGATTGAATAAATTAATAAATGGGTGTGAAGATACAAATTTTCACACAAAGTACAAATAAAGTATGTAGATAATCCATCCTAAAAGGGGAGAACATAACTCCTCATTATTTATGGGTGGGCTGTGCATATCAACTTCGTTTTAAAGAGAACAGTATAGAAAGTGGGAAAACGAGTAACTCTAAACTTCAGAAGCCTAATAAACACTACTTTAACTATGTGATCAACGTGAACATCAAAAGTCATAAACCAGGTTGATAGTATGTTCTTTTGATATGATACATAAAATGGCACACTTTCTCTGTGATCTTCCTCGTAAAACCACATTATTCCATCTAATGATGAGAAAGACATTAGACAAATTGAGAGACTTTCTATAAAATGCCTGACTAGCACTCTTCAAAACTGTCATGGTTATTAAAAAGAAGAAAAGTCTTGGAAATGGCCATAGTTTAAAGAAGCTTAAGGAAACATAGTAACTACATGTGATGTGGTATTCAGGATGGGACTCTGGAACTGAAAAAAAAAAAAAGACATTAAGATAAACTGAAAAACTCTTAATAAAGTAACAACATATTAATATGGGTTTATTAATTGTTACAAATTTACCATATTGAAATACAATGAAGCAACCAGGCACGGGTGGCTCATGCCTGTAATCCCAGCACTTTGGGAGGCCC
Organism: Mandrillus leucophaeus; assembly: GCF_000951045.1. Lineage (NCBI taxonomy): Eukaryota > Metazoa > Chordata > Mammalia > Primates > Cercopithecidae > Mandrillus > Mandrillus leucophaeus. The sequence continues at coordinate 736,096 of NW_012105032.1, forward strand.
ACGTGGGCACATCACGAGGTCAGGAGGTGGAGACCAGCCTGACCAACATGGTGAAACCCCACCTCTACAAAAAATACAAAAATTAGCTGGGCATGGTGGCGCATGTCTGTAATCCCAGCTACTAAGGAGGCTGAGGCAGGAGATTCACTTGAACCTTGGAGGTGGAGGTTGCAGTGAGGCGTGATTGTGCCATTGCACTCCAGCCTGGGTGACAGAGTGAGACTACATCAAAAAAAAAAAAAATGTAGAGCAGAATAACTGGAAAAAAAAGAAACTAGTGTATTTATGAAAAAGATATAGAGAGATAGATGATGCAGATATAGATATAGGTGATAGGTAGTTAGATAGATAGAGAGAGAGAGAGAGAGAGAGAGAGAGAGACATGGATATAAGCAAGGGAATGGTGAAATGACCAATGTGAGATTTTAAAAAGTGATCACTTTCTTATTTGTAAACTGTAAGAACTGTCAAAGAGTGTATATGAGTAGATACAAGATATTGTTAGTAATATACATCTCATGTTTGTAGTGGATTCACAGGTTTTTATATTTATAGATCTGTCTCTCTCTCTCTCCCCCCTACACACACATATGTATATTATAGAGAGACAATAGATCCATCGATCAATAGACATAGATAGATCAATGCATCCACACATACGCACATATATTCATATATAAATGTAAAATTTAAAAAGTCATATATACACCAAAGATGAGAAACTCTTATGAACAATGAGGTATCATTATTCCAATTATGTGCAATTTATGTTAATAAGCAAATAAACAGAATGAGAGACAAGCTGTACATTGGCTCTCCAGGGCAAATGCTGATCAATAAAGAGTATATTTCTTAGGCCTTGCCAGGGATCTGTGGTAAAAACAAAATTAAGAAACAGAAAAAATATGATTGAAAATTAGAATTATTAAAAAATTATGAAATTAATGTGTCTGGAGTTGCTTCCTGTTGGTGGGTTTGTGGTCTCGCTGACAAGAATGAAGCCACGGACCTTTGCAGTGAGTGTTACAGCTCTTAAAGGTGGCACACACTCAAAGAGTGAGCAGCAGCAAGATTTATTGTGAAAAGCCAAAGAACAAAGTTTCCACAGTGTGAAAGGTGACCTGAGTGGGTTGTTGCTGCTGGCTGAGGTGGTCAGCTTTTATTCCCTCATTTGTCCCCTCCCATGTTCTGTTTCTATCCTATCAGGATACCCTATTTTCAATCCTCCCTGAGACTGGCTACTTTAAGTTCCTGCTGATTGGTGCGTTTTACAGAGTGCTGATTGGTGCATTTTACAAAGCACTGATTGGTGCATTTTATAATCCTCTTGCTAGCTACAAGTGCTGATTGGTGTGTTTTTACAGAGTGCTGACTGGTGCATTTTACAATCCTCTTGCTAGCTACAGAGTGCTGATTGGTGCATTTTACAGAGTGCTGATTGGTGAATTTTACAATTCTCTTTTAAGACAGAAAAGTTCTTCAAGTTTCCACTCCACCCAGGAAGTCCAGCTGGCTTCACCTCTCATTAATAAGCAAGGCTTTGAAGTATGAATGGGACTAAAGTAGGTTTTCAAGGTATACATGGGATGTAACCCAGGGGGAAACAGTATAGAATTACTTCTGGGAACTGAATCTCAGGGCTCTTAATAACTAGCGATCCTTTCAAAAATAGAGGAGAGCTCTTGAATACTACAGATAAATGACTCAATCATTGCAATAAACTTTTCCCAAGAAAGCTTTTGTTTTGGCTTCTGTCGAGGAAAGTTAAGCCAGATGAACCAAAGAACAGCTAGGTTGTTGTGTACAAACACTGAAACAAATTTCCTGAGATGTAACTGGGAATTTACGAGAAATTTTAAATTATATAAAAAGCAGTTATTCTATTGTTCTCATTTCTACTCCTCCTTGTTCTTTTGCCTAAATTGATAAGTGTTGGGGGTGGGGGAGTGAGAGGGTAAAACTTGATTAGTTCCTGAAAAAGGAAAATGGTTCCTTAAGTACCTGTAATGCCTGTGATGTTACTGACTCAAAGTCAGGTAATGGAGAATGAAAGGGTTGAAATCTGTAAGATAGACCTGAGATTTATGTTGCACTTTTGAACTCAACTCACTGGAAGTCTGCCTTAGAAAGAATTACCTCAGTAAAATCTAAAACTAATTTCATTTTTGGTCTTCTAGAATTTACACCAAGTCATAATAACTGCAGAAGAGTAAAAGGAAAAGCAATAAACTTTCTAGCAAAAGGCTAGAAAGAATACAAAGGTGCAGAAAGACAGCTAATTCTGCATATGGAGTCAAAGCCATTTTATCTTTTTGAGTGCTAGGTACATAGTAAGACTTTATTAGATATTTGGCAAACCATTTAGTCTTTGGAGTTTTACACACAGAGTTAGACAAATAAATAATTCATTTGTCTTATATTTGCCTGCTTTAAAGAATAATGTTTTTTGAGCTTGTCAATCCTACCGCTTTCCCCAGCTTCTACATAATAAAGCAGACAACTCAACACAGGAGTCTACATCCAAGTGATCATGTCTCCTTCCTTGACAGAATACCCCTTGATTCCTGTAACGGGAATGTCTATATTTCAACTTGAGATTGGCAGTTTAATTGTCTAACCTAATACTAACTAGTTTGAAGCATGGATAGTCACTAAACAGAACAGTTTTCTTTTCATACAAAACAGATATTCTTCATTAAAATTAAGTATTTTTAGTCACAGCTTGCTAATATAGCTATTAAGGATAATTAAGAAAACCTTCAAGTTTTTCACTTCGGTAATTCCATGTATGAATAAATTTTCCTTCAACTCCTTCCTCTTGCCATTTTCCCATATCCAGCACTGCACAGACTTTAGAAGAGTTTATCATAATTTATTAAATATGGTCACAACACAGTACTTGCTGGAAGATACGTGCTTTTAAAAATCCAATTATGCCCCTGACATTTGAGCCAACTAAAGGATATGAGCCAGAGGGCCATCTGATTTTTCTTTTGACTATGGAGGGCCTAAATTAATTCCATAGGGATGATTAAATTTAGATTTAGGGGTTGTATAAGCAAACTGAGGTTAGCTTATGAGTTTTATTCTGGGACAAAAGGCCAAGAAATGCTTATTTTAAACTTGACATAACCTGTTTTTCAGGAGTTCCGAAAAGTTAAAAAATTTGGCAGGAGGTTAGGAAACTACAGCATATACCTCTGACCTAGAGGCACTCTCTGAAATGGCTTTTCTTTTTCTTTTATCTTTTTTTTTTTTTTTTTTTTCTAGACAAGCTATCAATGTAACAAAGAAGGATTATGGCAATAAGTTGTCAAATGAGCTGACAAAATCAACTGTCATGTTTCATGGTGGCCCACATTTCAAGAATGTACAGGTAATATTTCCTCAAAATGAGAATGTGTAGTTTTCTTTATTTTTCTGATTTCTTCAAAGGCATAGTCTACCTAAACTGAAAAAAACTCAGAAAAAAAAAGGAAAACGGAAAAGGAATATATTTTTCTTCTATATATTATTTTAAAAACACCTTTCTATCAAGCATCCTCATAACTTTTCTGAGTTAGCCATTGTATTAGTTTCCTATTGCTGTTTAACTACCAAAAATATAATAGCTTAAAAAAAAATCAAGTCCTAGTTCAGCAGGTCAGAATTTCAAACACAAAAGACTGTGTTCTCTGCTTAGGGTCTGACAAGACTAAAATGAAAGTGTTGGCAATACCATGCTACCTATTGTATATGACGTGCACTTTGTGTTTTGGGCTTGCTACAGTCATGCTCTTTCCTTGTGGCAATTGTTACTGACAATGTCAGTTATAAACTTGGGAGATACATTGCTAATTCAATAGTATTAACTCCCTGTTGTGCTTGGCCTTTCCCACACCTCTAAAATAATAGATATATAATTGACTCTAGAACAACCAAGGAAAGTATTATGATTTTCCGTATTCATAGTGGTGAAAATGAATAATGGTGTGTTTGTGGAAGAAAAAAAATGAAAGTCGTGGCTCACGCCTGTAATCCCACCATTTTGGGAGGCCGAGGCGGGCGGATCACGAGGTCAGGAGATCAAGACCATTCTGGCTAACATGGTGAAACCCCGTCTGTACTAAAAATCCAAAAAAATTAGCCAGGCAAAATACAAAAACAATTAGCCAGGCGTTGTGGCGGGTGCCATAGTCCGAGCTACTCGGGAGCTTGAGGCACGAGAACGGCCTGAACCCAGGAGGCAAAGCTTGCAGTGAGTCGCGATTGCACCACTGCACTCCAGCCTGGGCGACAGAGCAAGACTCCGTCTCAAAAAAAAAAAAAAAAAAAAAAAAAATTTAAAAATAAACAAATAAATAATAGGAAAGAGGAGTTGGTCAACAAGAAGCAGTGGTCAGTTAGGAAAACAACATTTAGGGCGGGGGAAGCTCTTTGATGCTTTTGAGAGGCCCAAGGATTATTTCCTGAGGAAGGATCTCAGATAGGGCAAATGTAAGTTATAAGCTTTAAGGCGAGAAGGGCAAATTTCTATTTTTATTAAAACAACAACAACAAAAACTGTCTATAAGATTATGAGATTGGTTTCAAAATAACTCAGGAAAAATACCTTAGCAACATCACATATTGTCTTTCTTTCTAACTTTCTTCCACTCCAAACATACCCTTTGAAGGGTACAAAGTTTTCTAAGGGCATAGCTCTAGATAGGTTCATAAGAATATGAATTGTTCAGTTGTAGTTTTAATTTTCTACACAGCAGAAAAACATTGTATGGAGCGAATAATTGTGAGGTACTGAGTTTAGAGAGAATGAACTATTTTATGTGTAATAAGTTATAAATTTAAAATCTCTTGAAAATACAATAGGAGCATATCTGATCTAACCAACTTGTATTATTAATTTAGTTATTTCATATATTTAAAAAATATATTTATTAAGATAGTGAACTTTCCCTAAAAAGCAGACATTCCCCATCATGTCCCAAACACTATACTGTGAATAATCCTAATCCTTCTATAGAAATATTATCTCTTCAACCACTTTCAAATATCTTAAAGGCAGCAATTAGATCCTATTTGTGTTTGTATTTCTCCATACTTAATCTTCAAATGACAGAGTCAGTTTTCAATACTATTCAGTCTGGTTACACAGCCTGTGCTTTTTTTTTTTAAAAAAAAAAAACAGAATCTAGCTCTGTCGCCCAGGCTAGAGTCACTGGTGTGACCTCGACTCACTGCAACCTCCACCTCCTGGGTTCAAGTGATTTTCCTGCCTCAGCCTCCCGAGTAGCTGTGACTACAGATGCATGCCACCATGCTCAGCTAAGTGTTTTGTATTTTTAGTAGAGACAAGATTTCACCATATTGGCCCAGCAGGTCTCAGACTCCTGACCTTGTGATCCTCCCGCCTCGGCCTCCCAAAGTGCTGGGATTACAGACGTGAGCCACTGCTCCCAGCCCAAGCCTGTGCTTTTGAACACTGCTCTATAGTGTCTCATATAACAGTGGTGGGCAATACCTTTACGCCAATTTCATTTTTCTGTCTTACCATATGATGTTGAAGTCGCTATAAGAAAGTACCACAAGTCGGTGGCTTATAACAACAGAAATTTATTTTTCACAATACTGGAGCCTGGAAAGTCCAAGATCATGGAGCTGGCAGATTTGGTTTCTGGTAAAAGCTATTTTCTGGTTCATATTTGATGCCTTCTAGCAGTGTCCCTTTATGGTGGAAGGGGACAACAATAGCCTCTTCAGCCTATTATAAGGACTTCAATCCCATTCATGAGTGTCTCACCCTCATGTCTGAATGGCCTTCCAAAGGCCCCACCTTCTAAACACAACATAAGGGGGTTATTTTTCAACATATAAATTTTGAGGAAACACATTCAGTCCATGGCAATCATATATTTCTTTGTCCTTAAGTTAGCTCTATCAGTTTGGGAACAGCTGGTAATGCCCTTTCATCTATTTTAAAAGCAACACATGAGTAGACTATGAACCAGTGCATACTAAGACATTATGTTTAACTTCCATTGAGTGTTCTTAAAGGCCTTCATGACTCTTTTTAATCCTATTTTCAGGATCTTTACTCATTTCTGAAACAATAAAGTGTGGAAGGGCTTATACAGAGTCATGTTATTCTGAAGGTGAAGAGCTATACTAGTTAGATACTAAGCATAGCTTCAGTTTGAGCAGTAATATTGATACTTTTTTAATTTTATTGAGATGGAGTCTCAGTGTGTCACCAGGCTGGTGTGCAGTGGCGGGATCTCGGCTCGCTGCAACCTCTGCCTCCTGGGTTCAAGTGATTTTCCTGCCTCAGCCTCCCGAGTAGCTGGGACTACAGGCACATGCCACCATGCCCAGTTGATTTTTGTATTTTTAGTAGAGATGGGTTTTCACCATGTTGGCCAGGAGGGACTCCATCTCTTGACTTTGTGATCCACCTGTGTCAGCCTCCCAAGATACCGTTAAAGTTTCATCCTGCGTATATTGTTTTAAAAATACTATTTTAGAAGAAAAGGTTAGTTAAATTTAGAGAGTCATTATGCTTTCCCTTTGGAAATAAGTTCCAGTAGGCTTTCTTGTTATACAAAGTAATTACATAAAATTATTGACAAACTATGTCAACAGAAGGTACTCAATGTATTTCCAAAATGGAAGAATTCCTCTAAGCCCTAATAATTTCTTTAATGTCCTCTATTAAACTTCTTGTGAGATCGAGGTTTCATAGAAAACTAAACTGTGGTCCATAATTTTAACATGCCATACTAAATATCTTCATTAAAATGGAATTTTAAACGTAAGTTTTAAATGAGGAAATGTTTTCTTTACTATTTTTTCAACATTTCTAATTATCATCCTTAAAAAGTGTAAAACCCCAAATAACTTTCTGATTGACCTAATACGCATCAATAAATGCTCATAGTATTTTTGTGAGATTTATTTTAAAATAGTTGTATATAATCACTTTCTTCATTTTGTTTCCTATGATTATCTCTTAAACACCATCTATTCAGTCTTTTATCCCAATTATTTCACTGAAATGTCTTTTGTGAAGACCCCAAATTATCTCAACATTGCCCAATCCAATGGCTAGACTTCAGTCCTCATCCTACCAAATTATTTGCACTATTCAACACATTTCTTACATTTTCTTCATTTGGCTTCCAAAACACGATCATCTCTTCATCTTCCTCTTACCTCATTGTTGGTTCTTGTCAGCCTTCTTTGCTGATTTCTGCATATCACCTCAGTGCCAAAGTGCTTAGTCCGTGGACTTTTCTTTTCTATATGCAGTAATATTCTTGAGAATGCAATTTCACATCCTGCATTTATGTAACACCTATATGCTGACAATGTTCAAATTTTTGTATCCAATCCACACTTCTTTAGTGAACTCTAACTTTTATACTCAAAATATATTTATTTTCTGTTTTTTTTTTACATGAATATAAGCTCTCTAAAAAAGAGACCTATTTCATTTGCAAATGCATCCCACTCTTCACTAGAAAATTATTTGATAAATGGTAAGGGCTTGATAAAGAGTTAATAAAGGAAAGAAAGAATGAATTAAATATTTTATGTACATATATATGTGTGTATATATGCATATGAATATATGAGAGATAAATATTTCACAAATATTTGATTAAGTTGAACGTATTATTCCTTTGTCATGCTGTGCATCAATTTTCCCTTTCAATAACATTTTGGTTTTTTCAACATTTGGGTGTCTTTCAAATAATATGAACTGTAGATGTTTTCTTCTTAATGACTGCTCTGATAACTTAGTACTTACTAGTTCTTGTCATATTAGAAACACAGATATTCAGAGTTGAATGAGAGAAAAAGCAATGTGAGTTTTCTGCTGGTCTACGTAAAAAGGAAAATGAAGCAAAGAAGAGAAAGATGGTTCTCGTAGCGGTGGCTTTCAGAACTTAAGTAGAATCCTGTTTTTGAACACTGAATTTGACTCCCTGCAGTCAGTCTTAAAAATACATACAGAATACAAAATGTATTGAGTTCTTTAAAGTGCAAAAGGTGAAGGGCTGTTGTTAGTTGGAGTTCTTCCAGAAGACAATCCTGTCTCAAACAGTGTTTGGTTCTTAAGAGAGGTTAACTTCCCAGCACAAATATGACACTAAAGAGATAATCATCAGTCTTCCTCTTTCCTGACAGAGCTTTGATCCACAGTTGAACCTTTTTCTTTTTCTTTCAAACTACATTCACTTGTAGTCCCTGGGGAAAAGTCAGATTCTTGTTGATTGTCCTCAGCTCAAGGAGAAGGGTTTCATCTTTATTTATAGCACTTGTGAAGTGCCCACAGGACACAGCAAGGTCAGGGTCCTAGCTAAGACCTAAGACCTATCCATAGTATATAGAAATAAGGCAACCTTTGCATCCTCGAGAAACTTATATTCTAAAGTATGGATTGAGTCAACGGCCTTTGAAATGGTAACTATTTTGAATAAAAAAACATCAGAGGAGCAGGATCTGAGAGATGAACACATAGCAATGCATAAAGTAGATTTACTGAATAGAAGTCCAGTACTATAAGTAATTAAATAAAATCCTACTCAGTCCAGGTTGTGGCAATTCTGGGTTTTTATTTTTCCAGTCTTGCAAAAGAGTGATTCTCAACCTTGGCTGCACATTAACATTACCTGAAAATCTTTTAAAAACCTTGATGTCAGACCTCACCCTGACAGATCAAAATCTCTTTCTAGGACCAAGATATTAGTAATTTGTTTTAAACTCACTAGGCGATACCAATATGCATCCAAGTTTGAGAACAAGTATTATAAGTAATACTCGGCTCATAAAATAGAGTTATGACAGTTATATAAACCATACAAATATTATACAGTTTAGAAAATACATGAAAAGGGAATCATTCATGTCAATGGCAAAATAATTATAACAATGCATTAACCAATATTTGTTATATAGACTTTTGGGTTATTATTTTTTAGCATATTTATAACTGGTTTTCTGAGAGATACATAAAATCCAACCATAATGACAAAAGTAAATACTGGTCACCCAACTCAAGATTTGGGAAAATCTTACTAGCCTTGTTATAGGGAGTAATACCTTCCTCTAGGCATGCTAAAAAGTACAAGAATGAGAGGCATGATCTCATTCCTATTCTCAAAGATGTCCAGTGGTCTTTACTCAATACATAGATAATTTGTACCTGAATCAGAATCTCTGGGACAGAGCCAAGGATCTTAATTTTTAATAATCTCCCAATTAATTATTATTTACACAAAAGTATAAAAATCACAGGCTTATTTTTATACTATAATTAACAGTAACAACAAAACAAGATATAGTAAATACAGTAAATTTAAAATCCCTAAGTGAAACCAGCCTGATGTCCCCATAGAAATGATATTAATGATTTTTTTAAGTAAACATGGAAATTGACACTCCCTAATCTTAAAACTTGAAACATTTACTTTATCTGAATTCTTTCCTCAGGAAACCAGCCCTCGGGCAAGGAACTAAAATTCATCGGATTACCGTATCCAGACAGTGAGACACCAGACCCCTCATTCATCATGAATGCTTCCTTTCTTGTCCCTATTTTACTTCCCCCCCACCACACATAGTTAGATTTTCTCCACCACTATCTAAATCCCCAATTTTACTCAGCTAAGGAGACAGATTTGAAGTTTGGCTCCCATCACTCTGCTGACGTCATCTGAATAAAACGCCTTCTTCCCGGCAGTAATTGTTGTCTCAGTGATTCACTTTCTGTGTGGTGAGCAAAAGGATCTATACCAAATCCCTGGCATTTCAGTATACTACATAAGGTCTGATATAACAGAAATCATACCAAATCAGTCATTTCAGAAGGCCTAAAACAAATTTTAAAAGATTGCCTTGCATGAGAATAGTGTCACTTAAATTGACCTCTTCCCTAGAAACTTAGCTGGAAAAACACATAACAAAGATATGATCTTTAACATAAAGTAACTGCTTTGCAGATATATTCATAGTAATAAAAAACACATATATAAGCAGCAATTTTAATGAAATGAATAATAATGACTTACAGGTAGAGATGTTTTTAAAAATTTTTGCCCTTGGAATAATCGGAAGTGAATAATATAATTTGCACAGGGTGGAAAGCATTGTATATGTGTTCCTACTAATAAAGTACGAATCCAGTAGGATTGTATGACACATTTCCAAACAGCACATTTTTGAAAACAATCTTTTCTTCCTTTAAAAATATCTTGGATGCTTTGTTAAAAACAATATCTGTTCATTATAAAATTCAAAATGTCAGGAATATTATAAGAAAAAATAAAAATTACCAGAAAACTTGCCCTTTTTGCAGAAAAGTCCCGAATAGAAATTTACATAAATAAGATAATTGGTGTTCTATAAACTTTTTCTTTAGTCAACAATATGATTAGTACATTTTTCAGGAAACAGAACTATATTTAATAATTTTTAATAGCTATATATTGTATAAGTTCCAGAATTCCTTTAGTCAGTTTCTATCAAGGGGTATTTAGATGATTTTTCAACTTTTTAATATTATTAAAAACATCGTAAGATGAATCCTTATTTGTGCATAATTTTGAATATGTGCAATTATTCCCTTAGTGTAACCGTCTAAAAATCAGTTTTTTTAATATATCAAAAGGAATAAACATTTTACATATGGATTCATATTGTAAACAAATTCTCTTCCCTAATTCCACTATAATATCTGAGATTGTTCCTTATTTTGTGTACTCAACAAGCCTGGGTTTTGTCAAATTCCCTAAACATTTTATTTTCATTTTTTTAATGATTATCCTACCATTGTTCTAATTTCCTTATTAATGAATAGAAATTACTATTATTTTTTGACCTTGGTGAAAAATGGTCCAAGTTTTGGAGCCCATACATAGCCTCTATTCCTGCCACCACAGACACTTGTTTCATAATCTCATTGGATAATTGCCAGGGTGACCAAGGAAGGAGACTAACTGACATTCAGAATAGGTCACCTTGTCCACTTGATTAAAGATCATGTTCCACAGAAGATTTCTTCTGGTGGGCAGTTATATGGCTCATAAATATAATCATACTATGTACCTATTCTGAGAGATCCATCGAATACCTCACCCCCTTGTCATTGCTCTTCAAATCTTATCCTTTTTTAGTCCCTGATTAACCAGCCAAATCATTAGTCACTGCCTATAAATCATTATAAATCCATATTTGAGATAATCTTTCCCTCCATGCAAAATACATATCTAATTACTACTCGCTGAGATAATTTCCCTTCGATACCATCTTTCAAGACTACATCTTAACAGGACCATAGTGCAGTGGCTATCAATGGGGCTGGTTTGTCATGAAAATCAACCTATAAACTAGGACTTCACTCTGCAAAATATATACATATCTAATTTATGCTCGCTGAGAGAATTTCCCTTCAATACTATCTTTCAAGACCACATCTTAATAGGACCATAGTGCAGTGGCCATCAATGGGGCTGGTTTGTCATGAAAATCTACCTATTGACTAGGACTTTACTCTTTTGCTCCTTCATTATTTGGTAAAAGGGAATCTCCCCTATAAGGCAGTTGGTATGAGCCATGGGTCAGGTAGCAAAGTAACAGGATTAGGTACTCTAAGAGTCTGAGCCTCCTATCTGTTTGGTTTACTTGTGCATTCAGACTTGCACCAACAAGGTCTCATATATACCATATCAACTATGCTACTGTACATATCCAATTGTATGGTGTTTAGATCAGGTTAAGTCAAAGTCCATAATGGTCAAAGAGTCACTTACTGCCCAATTTATTTCTGGTCAAGGAGATTGTCCTGGGGGGTCCTCAAATATGTGAGCAAACCAATCCCAGAATCTCATTTTGAGAATCTGTTTTATGGGACCACTTTGGGGGTAAATTACTGTATCAGTAAGGATCTCAGAAATCTGACATTACACTTAAACTAGTTTCTCAGAAATTTAATATTAAAACTAATTTAAAAAATATGAATACAGTCTAGAGAAACCAAAATGGAAGTGATTACCACCATGAAGAATGAAAAGGTAAGTCAAAGGAGCATTTACAGAAATAAAAATTTTAAAAAGCCAAAAAGCAAAAACAAACAAATGAGAGGTGTGAGAGAATGAGAAAGAGAGAGAGAGAGAAAGAGAGAAAGAGAGAGAGAGAGAGAGAGAGAGACTGCGAGGATTTGTGGTCTCTGATAGAGGAACAAAACCATCTGCTATAAACCAATGGGGAAGAAAGCAGAGGAATAAGTAACTGTTCTTTCTCCCACCTTCTGATATTTTGTCAGAGCCTTCCATTCATCAAAGTCTACTAGAAGCCAGAAGATGGGAGGTCCACTAAAGTAGTCCATACCATTAAACCTTCAAAAATGTGCAGCAAAATAAAGAAGGATACATTGTAGAACTGGAGATTTGATTTAAATAGTGTGTGTGTCTGTGTGTGTGTCTCTCTCTCTATATATGTTATATTATATGTTTATTATATAAAATCATTTTTATTTTATTATATGTACCATATATTTTACATATTCTTTTGAATATATATTTAGATAAAGAATATGGTACAAGGGAAAGAAAATTGTTATTCAGTGTAAATTTACCTCATGAACATAGATACAATAATTACAAAAAATGCAAAAAAAACAATTACATAAATAGAAACACACACATATGTATGTATGTATATGTTTGTATGAATGTATGTCATAGTCAAGTTACCATTAAGAATCCAAAGGTAATTTAGCATTACAAAAACTTTAAATGTTATTTCTAGCAGATTGCAGGAGAAATCTCACAAATTATCTAAATTTTTTTTAAATGCATTGGTTAAATTTAATATTAATTCATGTCAAAACCTTTTGGAAATTTATGAATATAAGAAAACATTTAAACTGGACAATATGTTGCCTAATCAAAATGTATAATAAACATGACTATTAAAGGTGAGATCCTATTTACATCAAGAGAATAATGTGTGTATCACTGCATTTACTGAATATCATACTGATTGTTAAGGTCAATCTGGTAATTTTTTTTAATGCAATGAATATACAAACAATATAGAAACTTTTGCAATTCACACGTGATATTAATGTTTATATTGAGAAAGTACTTCATTATTAAATTATTAGGAATGTTGAGAGTTTGGAATGTAGACCAGAAATGGGATCAAACTGCATAACAAAACAAAACCCCTCTAAATGTCTATACAATAATACCAAAGTTTTAGAAAGATAGAAATTTACAAATATATCATTTAAAACAGTCTTCTACTTTTTTTCCACAAGATAGTGGATTAGAGGCATTTAGCATGCCTCAGCCACTTGGAAATAACAAGATAGTGCATAAAGATCAACTCTGTGAGCTTCAATTCAAAAAGGAAAATGTGAATCCACCAGAATCATGAAGGACACCCCAGATCAGAAGAGTAGAGGAAACTGGCAAACAACTCCTATGATGGCATCTGGCTGATAAAATCAAGTGCAACCACAGTATGTGAGAGAGGAAGAGAGTCTTTCTCTGTGACTCACATTTACACTGGAGATCTGAGGCCACCCAGGCCGAAGCAGAACAGTTTTTTTTTTCCCAAGACAAGAGCTAACCTGAGAAGAAGCTTGGAGATGCTGTGAGGAAAAGACACAAAGAAAAGCTGCAGGCATTTTTCCAGAACTGGAACTGAGAGGAGAACACCATTTTTAATTTGGGTGCAACAAAGTTAGCCATTCTTTGGTGATCCGGCAGTGTGGCCATGCAAACATTTTAGTCTCAGGTTAGAAATTTCAGTGCTCGTTTTGGAGATGGGTAAGGGCATTCATAGCCGGAACTGTGGAAAGTGCCTCAGCAGTAAGCAATAGAATTTTGCTCTCCCCCATCTCAAACTTGGGGCAGGAGGAGAGCTGCTATAGCTGCAATTTCTCCTGGGCTGTGAACCTTGCAGCCAAAGCCACCTTGATGACCTAGCCCCAATCTATGTGTCCCACGACTGAGTGCCCCTGACTGCTCCCCTGAGATCTTGCTGCAGCAGGCCCCTCTCTGCTCCACTCCCAGGCAGAAATTCAGGCATTTGGAGGACTCACTTCTCTGGAACTGCAACCCAAGTTGCCCCACTCTTCATGGACATAGATCATGGTGCAGTGGGGCCCTCTCTGCTCCATGCCCAGGCAGGTATCTAGGCATTTGGAGAACCCATTCACTTGGATCCACAGCCTGACCTGACCTACAATTTCTGTGCTGAGATCCTTGTGCAAGAAGTCCTTATCTGCTTCCGGCCCAAAAGTATCTCCAGGAATTTTGAGCAATCCCTCATCTAGATCAGCAGACTGAGCCACCTGACCCTTCTAAGAAATAGATTGTGGTGCAGTGACACCCTCTCTGCCCCATGCCCAGGCAAATCTCCAAGCATTTGGAACACCAACTTGCCTGGATTAGTAGCCTGAGCCACCTCACCCTTCCTGTTCAGAGATCCTCATGCAGGGGGGCCTTCTCTGCTACATGCCCAGGCAGATCCCCAGGCATTTGGTGTGCTTACTTCTGGATTAGGAGTTTATGCCACTCCCGATTCCTATGCAAAGAATTTGAGGCTGAGGTAATTCCCCAGGTCCAGGCCTAGGCACACCTCTGAGTGTTTGGTGGTCATGCAGCAAATGCTTTCTCAGTGCAGTTGCTTTTGCCTCCCATGAGGGGACCTGTAGATAGACCCTAACCGTTGTAACCTCACAACTCTGGGGCTAAGCAGGAAGGTCAGACTACTGGGCATTTTGCAAATTAGGCCATTGCATGAAGCAACAGACAGTAAACAAGGATCAAGTATATACTCAGCTGCACAGGTCACAGGCAGCTCTTACCTGTAAGTTTTTACCTACTGGATTGTAGGTTGAACTGCACAGCCCAATATAAAACCTGCTGAAAGAAGAGCACAGGGCTGTAGAAGCAAAACCAATGAACCCTATCCAGCATTCCTTACAGTCACACACACTAGGGAGGGGGGCAATGGGAAAAAGAAAGGAAAAAATAATAATAATAATAATATTTAGAGAAAGAAATAAAAAGACAAAAACAGTCCTACCTGAATAAAAGTAACTATAGAAATTAGAAACACCAACATCTCCAGATGAGAAATAACCACAGAAAAATTTTGGTACTATAAAAAATCAGAATGTAATGACACCACCAAAGGATCACACTAGCTCTCTAGCAATAGTCAGTAAACAAAATGAAAGCTTAGAAATGGCCGGTAAAGAATACAAAGCATGGATTGTGAGGAAACTCAATGAGATCCAAGATAATGTTGAAAATCAACACAAAAAAAGCTTCTAAAGCAATCTGGAAATGAAAGGAAGAGAAAAACATTCAAAAAGAATTTCATATAATCTTTTCTCAGAAACTGGAGACTTACTTGTAAAGTCATATTTGCACAGTGTTGTATTCACATTATGCAAATATATATATTTTTTATTATACTTCAAGTACTGTGATACATGTGCAGCAAATATTTTTGACTGATTATCTCTAATGGACTATTCCAAATTTTTAATTGATTTCATCATTATTTAATACATATTTTATAAGTGTATTTCTCTTCAGGAAGTTTTTAAATTTTAAAAGAGTTGAAATCATTTTCATGGAATTATTTATATTTTTTAATTAACTTTAATTATTACAGTATCTCCTTGTATCATCTTCTTTATTTTTAACATGATTTATTTGTGTTTTCTCTCTCATTTTTTTTAATCAAACTTGCCAGAGCCCTGTTCTCTTCATGGGTCTTTTTGAAATCAAAAGCTTTTTGATTTGTTGATTATGTGTTGTGTATTTTTGTTTTATTAATATCTGCCTGTTGTTAAACCCTTCTAATTTCTTTGTGTTTATTCTGTTTTTATTTTTCTAAATTTATGTTTGATTATTGGGTCATTAATGTTCAGCTTTTAATCATTTGTAAGAAAAATAAAGTTATTAACATTAAAATGCCACATTTGTTATACCACACATATTTGCATAATATACTATTATTTTCCTTTTACAATTATTTTAAATTTTTACTGTGCTTTTCTCCTTTGAACCATACATTTGAAGGTGATTCACTTAATTTTCATATATATTCTATTGTGTTTATGAATATACTTGTATTTTAAAAATACCTGATTTTTTAATTTGTTTCACTATTTCTATTTTTCTTTTATTCTCTTCCATTTGTTCCTATTCCTCATTCTTATATTCCTACTTGACTGGTTTTGTTTTTACATTTTTTTAGTGGTTAATTTATGTTAGGGTAATAATACCTAATGTGACAAACCCCAAAATTTCAGTTGTTCAATACAATAAAAGATAAATTTTGCTGATGAAACAGTGTAATGTGAAAATTCCTAATCAATAAGCAGCTTTATTTCATGTTATAATTCAAAACCCATGCTTCTTTTGTTGTTGTTGTTGTTGTTGTTGTTGTTGAGAAGGAGTCTCACAAAGCTGCCCAGGCTGGAGTGGCATGATGTTGGCTCACTGCAACCTCCACCTCCTGGGTTCACGCCATTCTCCTGCCTCAGCCTCCGGAGTAGCTGGGACTACAGGCACCCACCACCATGCCTGGCTATTTTTTGTATTTTTAGTAGAGACAGAGTTTCACCGTGTTAGCCAGGATAGTCTTGATCTCCTGTCTTGATCTCCTGACCTCGTGATCTGCCCGCCTCAGCCTCCCAAAGTACTGGGATTACAGGTGTGAGCCACAGCACCTGGCCCTATGCTTCTTTTGGCTGGCTCACTTTATTAACTCTTAGGGCTTATCTTGCTAGTTTCCCTTTTCTTCTGCATTCAGTGAATGATAGGAAAATAGAAAATAAAAAAGGCACCGCATTTTTGAAATTCAGACGTGGAAATTGGTAGTACCACTTCTGCACCCATTTCAATGTTCAGTAATGGTCCCATGACCACATACAAGGGGGATTGAGAAATGTATTCTCTAGCTGGGCTGTTGCTCATTGGCCACAATATTGAAAGAGGGATGACATATTTTTGATACACAGCTAAGTTTTACTGTTAGAATTACCCTTGGAGTTTGACTATGAATAATTATAAAACAGCAGTTAATACCTTAACCTACCTTTTGAAAAAATGTAAACAAATCTACCTTTTGAAAAAATAAATATAAACAAACACACCTTTGAAAAAATGCAATCTAGAACACTTTAATTCTAATTTTGCCTTCACAGTTCAATGATCTTGCCATCTAGCATTCTGATCTTCCTCATTTTCAACCACCATATACCAGACATTTAAAAAGTATTACTTTATAATTATCATTACTTCATTAGCATTATTTGCTGAACAATATTTATATAGATAGGTGACTACATAGATCAATAGATAGATCAATATATATGCTCATTATTATTTTTTGTACGTTAGAACTTTTGGCAATCTTTGCAGAAAGCACCCTTCAAAAGTTACTTTAATGTAAGTCTAGCGGTGCTAAATACTTTCAATTTCTGATATTTGAAAATACATTTTATTGGCTGTCATTCTTAAAGATAGTTTTGCTGGGTGTACAACTCTTGTTAGAAAGTTATTTTCTCACAGCACTAGAAAGACATTCCATTGCCCTTTAGATTTAATTGTTGTTGTTTTTTCACAGCTTTGTTTTATTTTTAAAAACTTTAGTTATATATTATTGACATATACAAATTGTATATATTTAAGGTCTGCAACTTGGTGTTTCGATAAACATATACATTGTTGATGAAATTATCCTCCCATACCAGCAAACTAACATACCTATCACCTGTACATAGTTTTTGCTTCCTTTTTGTGTGTATGATAAGAAGACATAATTTAAGCTCTACCCTCTTAGTAAATTTCAAGCATATAATACAGTGCTTTTAATCCATGCTGTACATTAGATCATGGGAACTTATTTATCTTGTGTAACTGAAAGTTTGTCCACTTCGACCAATATCACCCTATTCTCCTCTCTCCCTATCCCCCGGCCACCATTGTTCTACCCTGTGTTTCTATGAGATTAACTATTTTAGGTAACACATAGAGGTGAGATTATGCAGTGTTTCTCTTTCTGTGTCTTGTTTATTTCACTTAGTAGAGAGTCCTCTGGCTCTTTCTATGTTGTAACAAATGGCAGGATTTTCTTCTTTATAAAGGCTGAATAATATGTA
The DNA here is from genome assembly GCF_000951045.1 of Mandrillus leucophaeus. NCBI lineage: Eukaryota > Metazoa > Chordata > Mammalia > Primates > Cercopithecidae > Mandrillus > Mandrillus leucophaeus. The sequence goes on from NW_012105032.1 coordinate 754,268, forward strand.
TGTGTGTCTGCGCATGCACGTGTGTGTGTTCATTTGTTGAAGGACATTTAAGCTGTTTTCGTATCTTGGCTATTGTGAATAATGCTGCAATTAAAAGGGGAGTTCAGGGCTGTCTTCATGATTCTGTTTTCCATTATTTGAGTACATACCCAAGATTGGTATTGCTGAATCAAGTGGTATTTATATTTTTAGTTTTTTGAGGAACTACCGTGCTGTTTTCCATTTGGGCTATATCAGTTAGAAGTTTTAAGCTTTACCTTTATGCCTGTCATGTATTTTGAGTTTATATTTGTGTATGGTGTGAGATAATATACAAGAGTTTCTTTTCTTCACATCCTTGCCAACACTTATTGATAGTCACTCTTTTTTTTTTTTTTTTTAATTATACTTTGAGTTCTAGGGTACATGTGCATAACGTGCAGGTTTGTTACATATGTATACTTGTGCCATGTTGGTGTGCTGCA
>NW_012105032.1:756476-768587 GCF_000951045.1 Mandrillus leucophaeus
ACACATCTACAGCCATCTGATCTTTGACAAACCTGAGAGAAACAAGAAATGGGGAAAGGATTCCCTATTTAATAAATGGTGCTGGGAAAATTGGATAGTCACTCTTATAACAGATGTGAGATGATATCCATTGTGGTTTAGATTTGCATTTCCCTGATTAGATGAACACCTTTTCATATGCCTATGGGCCATGTGAATTTCTGTTTTGTGGATTTTTGTTCATTTATTAATTGTATTATTTGTATTCTTGGTATTGAATTGTAAGCATCCCTTATTTTGGATATTAATCCCTTGTCAGATATATAATTTGCATTTTTTTCTTAATCTGTAAGTTGTCTTTTCATTTTGTTGATGGTTTCCATTGTTGCAAAGATGCTGTTTTAGCTTGGTATAATCCCACTTGTCTGTTTGTGTTTTTGTTGCCTGTGTTTTGGTATAATATCCAATATATTATTGCTAAAAAAAAATGTCTGGAAGGACTTTTTCCATGTTTTTTTTCTAGGAGTTTTATGGTTTCAAGTTTTATGTTTAAGTCTTTAATCTATATAGAGTTTATTTTTATGTAAGTTGTATAATAGGGGCTCAGTTTCATTGTTTTGCATATGGATATCTAATTTTCCTAGCACCATTTACTAAAAGACTATCCTTTCTCCATTATGTGTTCTTAGCACCCTGATGGGAGAACAGTTGGTTCTAAATATGTAGGTTTATTTCAGCATTCCCTCTTTTCTCCTATTGGTCTATGTATCTGTTTATATGTCAGTACCACATCGTTTTCTTTACTATAGCATTGTAATATAATATGAAGTCAAAAAACATGATATCTCCTGCTCTGTTTTTGCTCAAGATTGCTTTAGCTATTCAGGGATTTTGTGGTTCTATAAGAATTTTAGAATGATTTTCTATTTTTGAAAAATATGCCTTTGGAATTCTGATAGAAATTGCATTGAGTGTGTAGATTGCCTTGGTTTGTATGGACATTATGACAGTATTAATACTTCCGATATATTAACACGGAATGTATTTTTATTTATTTTTGTCTTTTGAAAGTTCCTACATTTATGTTTTATAATATTGAGTGTATAGGTCTTTTACCTCTTTAGTTGATTCTTAAGTATTTTAAATTTTTGTTATTTTTATTGTTAATGCAAATAGGATAGGTTTCTTATTTCCCTTTTGGATAGTTTGTTGTTGGTGTATAGAATTGCAACTGATTATTGTATTTTGATTTTGTATTTCGTAATTTTATTGAATTCCTTTATTAGTTGTAACAGGTTTCCATGGAATCTTTAGGGTTTTTGACTTATACAATCACGTCATCTGCAAACGAAGATATTTTTACATCCAATTTTTCGCTGTAGAAGTTTTTGTTTCTTTTACCTGCCTGATTGCTCTGTTTAGAACTCCTAATACTGTGTTAAATAACAGGGATAAGAGTGGACACCTTTGCCATGTACTGAATCCTAGAAGAAAATATTTCCCTTTTTCTCTACGGATTATGATGTTGACTGTGGGTTTTTCACATAAGGCCTTTATTGGGCTGTGGTACATTTCTTTTATACCTACCATGTTGACTCTTTTTTTTTTTTTTTTGTCATGAAGGTATGTTACGTTTTGTTTAATGCCTTTTGTTAATCTTTTGAGATAACTATGAGGTTTTTGCCTTTTCTTCTACTAATGTCATATATTAAGTTGGTTAATGTTTGTATGTTGAAATGTCCTTTAATTCTAGGAATAAATGCCTTTTAGTTACAGTATATGATCCCGTCAGTGTGCTGCTGAATTGGGTTTGAAAGTATTTTACTTAGGATAAACGTATCTATGTTCATCAGAAATATTGTTCCGTTGTTTTATTTTCTGACGTCATCCTTGTCTGGCTTTGGAATGAGAGTGACGCAGTCCTCATAAAGGGAGTTTTCAGTGTTCCTTCTTTTATTTTTAGAGGACAACTTAAAATAATTCATATTCATTCGTTCTTAAATGTTAGGTGGAATTCTTTTTTAAAGCCATGTAATGCTGGCCTTTTTTTGTTAGAAAAATATTGATTACATATTCTATCTCTGTTATTAATTTGTTCAAGCTTTCTACATCTTTTTTGTTCTATCTGGATAGATTATGTGTTTATAGAAATGTATCTATTCAGGTAATCCAGTAGATAACCAAATATATATCTATAGATCCATAACTACATTTATATCTATAAATGTCTATGCATGGCTATATATGTCTACATACATCTCTTTTTTTATTTATATATATATATAGTCTGTGTGTATATATGTGAATATATATATATGCCTCTATATGTCTCTATATGGCTTTTATACAAACATATACATTTTCTGTATACACAGATAGGTATAGGTAGATATATCTGTATAAAGATTTATAGATAGAATTTATTCATGTATGTATGTATGTGTATATGTTTTCACAGATATAAAGACATATATATTTACGTCTTAAATAGGTCATATTTGTTAATTATGTTGTTCAGATCTTTTATCTTATTATTAATGTTCTTAGGCTAGATTATTCTTTCAGCAATTGAGTTATGTTAAAATCTCTCATTCTGATTCTGACTTTCTTTTGAAGTCTTTTAAAATTTATTTGAAAAGATTTTTATTTGCATATATATTTAATTATAATATATTCTTCATCAATTGACTCATTTAACATCATGTAACAGCTCTCTTTTTTTCTAGTGAATCTCTTCGCTGTAAACCCATTTGTCTAATATTATAGGTCTGTTCATTTTGTTTTAGTTAGCGTTTTCATGATAAATACTTTCCATTGCCTAATTTTGAAATTTCTGTATTCATATATTGATGGCATTTTTTTGTTTTGTTTTGTTTTTTTTGAGACGGAGTCTCGCTCTGTCGCCCAGGCTGGAGTGCAGTGGCTGGATCTCAGCTCACTGCAAGCTCCGCCTCCCGGGTTTACGCCATTCTCCTGCCTCAGCCTCCCGAGTAGCTGGGACTGACATGTCTCTTTTAAAGAGTCCATTAGAAAGTTTCTAAAACCCAGACTGGATTTTACACACACACACCTGTACACACACACACACACACACACACACACACATATCCACCAACACAGTCAAGATGCAGACCACTTAAAGCAGGATCCCTCATGTTGCCCTTTTTAATTATACCCACCTTCCTGCTGCTCCTCACCCCTATCTTGTTCTCAATGTCTTGCAGGCACTAACTCAATCTTCATTTCTATAAATCTGTTATTTTATGTTAAATGAATGTAATTAAACAATATGTGATTTTGGGGGATTGGTCTTTCTTCACTGAATATAATTCTGTGGAGATTAATCCAATGTGTTTCATGCATAATGAGTCTACTTTTTTTTTTTTTTTTAATTGTGGAGCAGTATTCTATGGAACAAATGTCCTACAATTTGCCTGTCTTATAGTGTACAAGAGTTTCCTTTTCTCCACATCCCTGCCAGCATTTGTTATTGCCTGTCTTTTTAATATATGCCATTTTAAACGAGGTGAGATGATATCTCATTGCAGTTTTCATTTGCACTTCTCTGATGATCAATGATGTTGAAAACCTTTTCGTATGCCTGTTTTCCATTTGTATGTCTTCTTTTGAGAATAACTGTTCAAATCTTTAACCCATTATTTTAATTGGGTTATTAGGTTTCTACCTATACAGTTGTTTGAGCTTCTTATATTTTCTGGTTATTAGTCCCTTATCAGATGGGTAGTTTGCAAATATTTTCTCCCATTCTGTGAGATTTTTTTCACTTTGTTGTTTTCTTTGCTGTGAAGAAGATTTTTAACTTGAGGTGATCTTATTTGTGCATTTTTTGTTTTGGTTGCCTGTGCTTGTAGGGTATTGCTCAAGAAATTTCCACCCAGACTAATGTCTTGGAGATATTTCCCAATGTTTGCTTGTAGTAGATTTATAATGTGAGGTAGCTTTTAGATTTAAGTCTTTAATGTCTTTTGATTTTTTTTTTGTATGCTGTGAGAGATAGGGGTCTACTATGGTAGGTCTATATATGGATATCCAGTTTCCACAGCACCGTTTATTGAAGAGACTGCCTTTCCCCCAGTGTATGTTCTCAGCATCTTTGTCAAGAATGAGTTAACTATAGGTGCGTGAATTTGTTTCTGGATTCTCTAGTCTGTTCTACTGTTTGGCATATCTGTTTTACACAAGTATCATGCTGTTTTGGTTACTATACCTCTGTAGTATAATTTGAAGTCAAGTAATGTGATTTCTCCAGTTTTGTTCTTTTGGCTTAGGATAGATTTGTCTATTCTGGGTCTTTTTTGGTTTCCTATAAATTTAAGTTTTTTAAAAAAATATGTCTGTGAAGAATGACATTGGTATTTTGATAGAGATTACATTGAATCTGTAGATTGTTTTGAATAGTAGTGACATTTTTAACAATATTGATTATTCTAATCTATGAACATAGAATATATTTCCATTTTTTTGTGTCCTCTTAAATTTCTTTTCTCAGTGAAAATCTTTTTCATTATAAAGAACTTTCACTTATTTGGTGAAGTTAACTCCTAGGTATTTCATTTGATGTGTGATATTGTAAATGGGATTATTATTTTTTAAAATTCTTTCTCAGATTTTCACTATTGGCATATAGAAATGTTACTGATTTTTGAATGTTGAATTTGAATCCTGCAAGTTTATTGAGTTTGATTATCAGTTATAAGGTTTTTGATGGATTATTTAGGTGTTTTTAAATAAAAGATTATATCATCTGCAAGAAACAATAATTTGACATCTCCTTTTCCAATTTGAATGTTCTTTATTTCTTTCTCTTGTCTGATTGCTCTAGCTAGAACTTCAAGTACTATGTTGAAAAATAGTGGTGTAAGTGGGTATCTTTGTTGAGTTCCAATTCATAGATAAAAAGTTTTCAGCTTTTTCCCCATTCTGTATGATACTAGCTGTAGATGTGTCTTACGTGGCTTTTATGATGCTGAAGTATATGTTCCTTCTGTAACATGTGTTTCTTAGGGTTTGTATCATGAAGGGATGTTGAATTGTATCAAATGCTTTTTCATTATCAATTGAAATAATCATATGTCTTTGATCATTGTGTTGATATTATTTTTATCACTTTGATTGATTTCCACATATTGAACCATCTTCACATTCCAAGGAAAAATACCACTAGTTAATGATGAATAGTCTTTTTATTATACTGTTGAATTCAGTCTGCTAGTACGTTGTTGAGGATTTTTGCATCAATAGTGAACAGAGATATTGCCCTGTAGTTTTCTTTTTTAATGTATTGGTTTATTTGCTTGTTTGTTTGTTTGTTATTGTAGAAGGGTAATACTGACCTCATAGAATGAGTTTGCAAGGATTCACTCCTCCCCATTTTTTTTGGAAGACTTTGAGTAGGATTGGTATTTGTTGTTCTTTAAATGTCTGATGGAATTCAGTTGTGAAGCCATCAGGTCCCAGGCATTACTTTACTAGGAAACTTTTTATTATGGCTATGATCCCATTACTTGTTATTTGTTGGTTCAAGTTTTGGATTTCTTCCTGGTTCAATTTTGGTAGGTTGTATGTGCTTATGAATTTTTCCATTTCATCTATATTTTCCAATTTATTGGCATATAGTTGCTCATAGTAGCCACTAATGTTGCTTTGAATTTCTGCAGCATCAGTTGCAATGTCTCCTTTTTTCAATTCTGATTTCATTTATTTTGATCTTCTCTGTTTTATTCTTAGTCTGGTTAAAGGCTTGTAAGTTATATTTAACTTTTCAAAAAAACAGCTTTTTGTTTCACTGACCTTTTCTACTGTTTTTATCCTTTTAATTTCACTTACTTCTGCTCTAATCCTTATTATTTCTTTTCTTATCTCCTTGTGTTTTTAGTCCTTTATGATGCATCATTAGATTGTTTATTTGACTTTTTTTTTTCATTTTTGATGTAGGCACTTGTAGCTATAAGCTTACCTCTGAGTACTACTTTTCCTGTATTCCATAGGTTTCAGTATGTGGTATTTGCATTATTATTAATTTCAAGAAATTTTTCCATTTTCTTCTTAATTTCTTCATTGACCCACTGGCCCTTCAGGAGCATATTATTTAATTCCCATGTATCTATATAGTTTCCAAAATTCCTCTTGTTATTGACTTCTAGTTTTTTTCTGTTGTGGTCACAGAAATACTTAGTATTCTTTTTCTGTTGGTAGGGTTTTAAGACTTGTTTTGTAACCGAACACATGGTTTATTCTTGATAATGGTCCATGTGCTGAGTAAAATAATATGTTTTCAGCAGCTTTTGAATTAAATGTTCTGTAAATATCTATTAGGTCCATTTGCTCCATAGTGTAGACTGAGTCTGATGTTTGTTTATTGATTTTCTATAAACAAACATCAGTGTGAAAGATCTGTCTAATACTGAAAGTGGGATATTGAAGTCTCTAGCTATTATTGTGTTGAGGCCTCTCTCTCTCTTTAGCTCTAATATAATTTTCTTTATATAGTGGGCATTCCAATGTTGGGTACATATATATTTTAAATTGTTATATTATCTTGTGGAATTGATCCATTTAGTATTATACAATGACCTTGTCACTTTGTATAATTTCTGTCTTGAAATACATTTTGTCTGATGTAAGTATAGCAACTCCTGCTGTTTTGTGGTTTTCACTGGCTTGGAATGTTTTTCCATCTTTTTATTTTTAGCCTATGCATGTCTTCATATGGGAAGTGTGCTTCTTGTGGGCAACAGATCAATGGGTCTTGTTTTTTCATCCATTCAGCTACTCTACGTCTTTTGTTGGGATAGTTTAGTCCATTTCAATTCAATGTTAGTATTAACAAGTAAAGATTTCAGCCATGTTGTTACTTGTTTTCTTGTTGTTTTATGTAATTGTTTGTACTTTCCTTACTTTTTTCCTGTATTACTTTCATGAAGATAATCATCTCAATATGATTTAATTTCCTGCTAAGTTTCTGTGTATCCATTATATTTTTTTTTGGTTTGAGGTTACCATGAAGCTTGCAAATGTTATCTTAAAACTCATTATTTTGACCTGATAAGAACTTAACACAATTTTCTTAAACAAACAAATAAGTATTAAAAAGCTAAAAAAACTCTGTGACTGAAATTCATCGCCTTGCTTTTTAACTTTTTATTTATTATTTATATTTCACTGCACTGTCTGTGTCTTGAAAAGTTGTTGTAGTTATTTTTTTGATTGGTTCATCATTTAGTCTTTTTACTTAGAATAAGAGTGGTTTTCTTACCATATTTACAATGTTAGAATATTCTGTGTTTTTTTCATGTACTTACTGTTATCAGTGATTTTTGTACCTTCAGGTGATTATGGTTTGCTCATTAACATTTGTTTCTTTCTGATTAATGTACTGCCATTAGCATTTCTCGTAGGACGGGTCTGGTGATAATGAAATACCTCAGCTTTGGTTTGTCTGGGAAAGTCTTCATTTCTCCTTCATGTTTGAATGTTATTTCCTCAAGATATATTATTCCAGGGTAAAAGTTTTCCTTTTTCTTCAGCACTTTAAATATGTCATGCCACACTCTCCTGGCACTCCCTCCTGGTGAGGTAAGTTTTCCACTGAAAAGTCTGCTGCCAGTCATATTGGAGTTGTATTGTGTGTTGTTCGTTTTGTTTCTCTTGCTGCTTTTAGGATCCTTTCTTCATCCTTGACCTTTAAGAGTTTAATTACTAAATGCCTTGAGGTAGTATTCTCTGGGTTAAATCTGCTTGGTGATCTACAACTTTATTGTACTTGGATACTGATATCTTCCCTTAGGCTTGGAAGTTCTCTGTTAATATACTTTTGAATAAACCACTATTCTTTCTCTCCCTCCTCTTTAAGGCCAATAACTCTTAGATACTTTTGACGCCATTTTCTAGATTCTTTAGGCATGGTTCATTTTTTTTTTCTTTTTTCTCCTATGATTGTGTATTTTCAAATAGTCTGTCTCTAAGCTAATTAACTTTTTCTTCTGCTTGATCAATTCTGCTATTAAAAGACTTTGATGCATTTTTCAGTATGCCAGTTGCATTTTTTTAGCTCCAAAATTTCTGCTTTATTCTATTTTCTTATTTCAATCTCTTTGTTAATTTATCTGATAGAATTCTGAATTCCTTGTCTGTGTTATCTTGAATTACTTTGAATTTCCCCAAATCAATTATTTTAAATTTTTTGTCTGAAAAGTCATATATCTCTGATTCTCCAGCATTGGTTCCTGATGGCTATTTAGTTCATTTGGTGAGGTCATGTTTTCCTGGATCATCTTGATATTTGTGGATGTTTGTCTATGTTTGGGTGTTGAAGAATTAGGTATTCATTGCAGTCCTCAATGTCTTCACTTGTTTGTACCTGTCCTTCCTGGAAGGGTTTACCAGATACTCAAAAGGATGTGTGTTTTGATAACACTATATATGCTTTTGGGAATGCCTCAAGCCCAGTAATGTTATTGTTTTTGCAGACGCCTAGAGGTACCACTTTGATCATCTTGTAAAAGATCCAGAGAAATTCTCTTGATCACCAGGCAGAGACTCTTTTTCTCTTCCCTTACTTTTTCACAAAGAAATTGAGTATCTTATGCTGTTTTGAGCCACCTAAATCTGGGAGTGAAGTAACACAAGTACCCCTGTGGCCACCATCACTAGGACTGCACTGAGTCAGAAATGAAGCCAGCATAACACTAGGTCTTCCCCAAGGCCTGCTGTAACCACTTTCCTGGCTACTACCTATGTTAGCTCAAGGCTTGTTTACTAAAGGCCTTGACAATCAGCAGGTGGCAAAGCCAGGCAGGCCTGTGTCCTTCCACTTATGGCAGTGAGTTACCCTAGCACTTAAAGGGCCCAGAGGTGCTTTCCAGGAGTGAGGGATTAGAGTAAAAACTTAGAAGTCTACCTGGTATTCTATTGTATTGTTGCTGACCTGGCACTCACACCACAAGATGCAGTCTTTCTTATTCTTCCTTCCTCTTTCCAAAGGCAAAGCAGACCCATCTCATGGCCAATACCACTACAAGCCTATGGGGAGCTGGTACCTGAAGTCAGCAGGTCTCAGAGTCTCACTTGAGACCTTCATTGTAGTACATGGATATTGCTCCTGGTTATTCAGATCTCAAGGGCTCTTCAGTTAGCAGGTAATAAATGGTTCCAAGACTAGGTCTTTTTCTTCAAGACAGTAGGTACACTTGTGGCCTAGGCTGTGTCTATAAATGTCTGGGGTTCAGGTCCTAGAATAGGGGCCTCAAAACTGTGATCAATACCCTATCTTGCTGTGGCTGAGATCATATCCAAGATTCAAGACAAAGTCCTCCCCACTATTTTCTTTACTCTCCTCAGTTGAAAAGAAAAGTCATCTTTTGGAGCCACAAGTTGTGCAGCCTGGAGCTAGGTGTGGGTGATGTCAGCACTCCTATATCCATGTTGGCTGGTGTCTCAGTAGATCACGTCACCCCCAGTTCATTGTCTCTGGGCCCAGTTCAGCCCTGGAACTTGCCTAAGAGTTATGGTCCTTATGGCCTAGACTGTCTTTCAAGTTTACTTAGAGACTCAGAGCACAGCCTGGGGATGTGAGGTTTGCGGGAAATCAAGTTCCATCCCCTGGCATCCTGGGATTTATAATTCCCCTCTAGCCAGGACTGGTTTATATGCTTCTACCATGGTTTATATGCTGACACCATGGGTGAGTGTCAACTGAATTTGGCCTAATTTTCCTTTCTGCTCCCACCACTGGTTTATATGCTGACACCATGGGTGAGAGTCAGCTGAGTTTGGCCTAGTTTTCCTTTCTGCTCTAATAGGGCAGCACTGAGTTCAGTGCCTCACCGTTTGCTGTGTTCTTCATTCCCCCAAGACACAGAAATGCTCTCTGCACCATGCTGCTGCCAGTGGGTGTGGCAAGGGTGACATCAGCAATTCAATACTTTTTTTCCTCCTCAGTGCATCATGTAACAATACAAAGTTAAAAGCAGGTACTGAAAGTGCTCACCTGTGGTGCTTTGCTCAAGTAAATAGTTATTAAATTGGTGTCTTTGCAGGCAGGTGTGGGGGGTGGATGATGGATGGAGCTGTATATTCTCTCATCTTGTTCTGCCTCTTTTATATGTAGTCTTTCAACTTCTCATACTTGTTATTTTCCCTCTGTATATGCTATCCTAACTAACTACAATGAATTTTTCTTGTAATCTTTATCTAACACTGACTTATTCCATTGCCAACTACATTTCATGTTTGTCTGAAAACCTTCGTAGATGAATTAGAGATTTTGTTTTCTACTATTTTATCTTATATTACCATGTATTTTTGTCTTCATAACAGTTACCTAGTTTCCTTGTCCATTTCTGTATTTATTTTTTTTTAGTGGTAATTATTTTCCTTATCAGATTGTACATTCCATGAAGGAATGGAATGTGTCTGCTTCTTACTAGTGCAGCCCCAATGACAGAAGATTGCATGGCTCACTAAAAGTATGGGTGGGTGTACCTACGTGTGAATTTATGTGTATGTTTGTGGTATCACTAAAGGTCTTAAGGAAATCAGGATTTTTCCAGGTTTTTTAGTCTCACTAAGGATTTTATTTTTCTCTTAATCTAGCAGTCATTCTTCACTGATTAAATTCCATTTTCTTCTTTCTCCTCCTTCGCACCATCCATTCCATTTCATAAGAAACTTAGAAAGCTTCACTTCAGATACAATGATAAATTATTAGATTATATTTCCTAGCATTGAAAATTTTGGAAAGCTCTTTATATTATAAACTATTTTCTGTTATGTATTTTAGTCACTATTAAATCTATCTGTGAATAAATTGAAAATATGTCCTCTCTTACCTATAAGAAGCAAAGCTGTAAAATGATTCAAGTATATACCCTTTAAAAAATCCATTTATCAAAACCAACACTTGTCTGTCAATAATAACCAATTTCTGTATTATGTTTAAAATGTATCCCTCTATAGATTCAAAAAACATTTAACATTTTGTTTCACCATAATTATTTATCAGATTGAATGCGTGTATGTTTTCAGAAAACATGCAAGACTAAAAAGACATTTCTGGATTAGCTAGAAATGCAGTAGACTAATCACTTTTTATTATATTGATTTAGCATTTCTGTGCTTCTAATTATTAACAAGTTTATGTTTGAGAAATATCAGAATATTATATGTAATGATTGACTCAATTATAGACCTTGGTATAAACAATTTTGCCATCTATAAGTAAATTGGTTTTTCGATAAATATTAAAAGGATACTGTTTGTAAAGAAAATATACATGAAATTGACACAGTGGCATAAAGCAGAAGAGACCAAGGCCAGTTTTAGAGCAGAAATAAAAGTTTATTAAAAAGCTCTATGGCAGAAACAAAAGGAAGAAAAGTACACTTGAAAGTAGACCAAGTGGGTGACTTGAAAGACAAGTGTGCAGTTTGACCTTTTGACTTAGGGTTTTATATGTTGGCATACTTCTGGGTCTTGTGTCCCTTCTCCCCTGACATTTTCTTAGGAGTGGACTGTATGCATGCACAGTGGCCAGGCAGCATTTGGTAGGTGAGAATGTGAAGAGTGTTTACTGGAGTTGTGCATATGCTTACTTGAGGTGCTCTTCTCTTACCAGCCAAAAGGCACTAGGAGGTGTGAACCCAGAATATCTGAGACAGATCTCAGTAAATTGAAAAAGTTTATTCTGCCAATATTGAGGATGCGCTTCCATGACATAGCCTCAGGAGCTCCTAATGACATGTGCTCATGGTGGTTGGAGCACAGCTAGGTTTTATACATTTTAGAAAGACATGAGACATCAATCAATATATGTAAGCTGTACATTGTTCCCTCCAGAAAGGTGGGACAACTTGAAACCTATGAGAACATGACCTTCTTTACATACCACAGTCAGAAATTCTGTACAGGGACTGTGGAGGAAAGGTATGAGGCCAGTTTTTCCAAAGGGCTTTTATTGGCTCTGTAAGTCAAGTTTGATTCCTTAAAGGAAAGCATATGATTCCTGTCAAAGTCTTGATAAAATAACCAGTTTATCCAATTTTGTCCCGTTGCAAAATAAAACACTCTTATTGCACTTATGCAAATAACTATTTGCCATACATTAAGAACACT
>NW_012105032.1:770152-770739 GCF_000951045.1 Mandrillus leucophaeus
AAAACTTCAATCTTTAAGAGAGGATACCTAATTTTCCAAACAATAAGCCCTAATAAAGCAGCACAAAGCCAATTAAACTTGTTCTTCAAAATTTTATAAAAAAATCTTTAGAATTCTAATTGCCTTGGCCTTAAGATATAATTTTCATAATCCTTTCATAACCTTTTATTAAAGAGTTGGTTAATGCTTCAAGAAAAGCTTGTTAATCTGACACAAAGGCCAATATGCCAGTCGTGCATCAGTATGCCTTTAGTATTAATAGCTAATTTATAGAGAAATTGAACTTATTTTATCTCTCAAAATTCTGTCTTACAATCTCACATGCCCATCCCTTCTGCAGTAGTCCCTGGGCCTTGAGGAGTTGAATAGCTTTAATTTCTGGTCCTGCATCTCAGAAATGTAGTTTAGTTCGATTAGTGCCTTTGACTGGGCTTGAAGATGAGGTTTCAATTGCTGTCAGTGTTTAAGATTTAGCAGGACTTGGTGTCCTTTACAGACCAAGGAGTCAAAGTCCTGTAACTCAATGTCCCAAGGACTTTAAAAGCACATACAGAAAGATAAACTATACAACCTTAATTAAGAAAAAA
>NW_012105032.1:773479-787151 GCF_000951045.1 Mandrillus leucophaeus
ACTGTGCAAAAATCACAAGCATTCCTATATAACAAAAAAAAAAAAAAAAAAAAAAAAAAAAAAAAAAAAAAAAAAAAAAAAGAACACTCACAAATAGTTTTCAAATCCTGGAGAAATCAGGTAGAGAGAAACAAATATGCTTCAAATTTTGTTAACAAGAGTATAGTTTCTCAATTGCTACAACCTGCAAATAGCTCAAAAGAAACTTCTGTTGACTGTGAAAAGCAAAACAAAGGGTCAACACTGTTTTCAGTAAAAAAGTCAAAAGATTAGTCTTCTATTAGTTTAGTCCATGCAATGAACTTCTGTTCTGCATGATATTCTTAAACATTCCAGCTCTCTGTAAGAGTACTGAAAGTTTTTTCTCTATTTTAATGTCACAATCACCAAAGTTATCAGAACTCTACATTCAAGAACACCTGTTAGTTTTATAGCTGATTATAAAACCACCTTCTAAAGAAACCAAAACAAAACAAAATTTGTTTGTGGATGACAAAAAGTTTTAGGGTAGCCGTAGTCAAAGATACAACTAACAAGGAAATTTGTTACCTCTCTGGCAAACACTACTTTAACATAACAATTATAATTATTTCTGATAAAGTACACTAAGTCATATTAGAATTATAGGAGCTTCCCAAATTTTGAAATGCATACCAATAACATACTTACACAAATATAGTCCAGAAAAGACTAAACATAATTTCATATTTTACAATGCTTCCTGTATGATTTTTATACCAAATAAACCAAATATGTCATTTTAAAACTTTAGGGAAACTAATATCTTAAAGGAATAGTTAGGTCAGAAAGAAAAACAGTTGGCCGGGCGCGGTGGCTCAAGCCCTGTCTCTTATACACATCTAGATGTGTATAAGAGACAGGGACTTGGTGTCCTTTACAGACCAAGGAGTCAAAGTCCTGTAACTCAATGTCCCAAGGACTTTAAAAGCACATACAGAAAGATAAACTATACAACCTTAATTAAGAAAAAAATATTTTAATCTCATTTTTTTCTTCTAAGCAAACCAAAACTTAACAATAATGGCATAGAAATTATTTTAAAAAAAATAAAATCTGTTAGACCAGTTACCAAAAAGCAAAATAAAAGACCTTCAGTGGCTGGTAAGATGGCTGAATAGGAATAGCTCCGGTCTGCAGCTCCCAGTGAGATCAATGCAGAAGGTGGGTGATTTCTGCATTTCCAACTGAGGTACCAGGCTCATCTCACTGTGACTGGTTAGACAGTGAGTTCAGTCCATGGATGGTGAGCTGAAGCGAGAGGGGCATCACTTCACCTGGGAAGCACAGGGGGCAGGGGAATTCCCTCCCCTAGCCAAGGGAAGCCATGAGGGACTGTGCCATGAGGAATGGTGCAATCTGGCCCAGATACTACACTTTTCCCATGGTCTTCACAACCCACAGACCAGGAGATTCCCTCGGGTGCCTACACCACCAGGAACCTGGGTTTTAAGCACAAAACTGGGCGGCCTTTTGGGTAGACAGTGAGCTAGCTGCAGAAGGTTTTTTTTCATACACCAGGGGCAGAATTGTTCACTCCACTGGAAAGTGGCATGAAGCCAGGGAGCCAAGTTGTCTAGCTCAGTAGATCCCACTCCCACAGAGCCTAGCAAGCTAAGATCCACTGACTTGAGATTATTGCTGCCAGCACAGCAGTCTGAAGTTGACCTGGGATGTTCAAGCTTGGTGTAGGGAGGGGCGTCCACCATTACTGAGTCTTGAGTAGGTGGTGTTCCCCACATGGTGTAAACAAAGCTGCTGGGAAATTTGAACTAGACGGAGCCCACCACAGCTCAGCAAAGCTGCTGTAGCCAGACTGCCTCTCTAGATTCCTCTTCTCCAAGCAGGACATCTCTGAAAGAAAGGCAGCAGCTCCAATCAGGGGCTTATAGATAAAACACCCATCTCCCTTGGAAAGAGCACCTGGGGGAAGAGGTGGCTGTGGGTACAGTTTCAGTGGACTTAAACATTTCTGCCTGCTGGCTCTGAAGAGAGCAGCAGATCTCCCAGCACAGCACTTGAGCTCTGCTAAGGGACAGACTGCTTCTTCAAGTGAGTCCCTGACACTCGTGCCTCCTGACTGGGAGACACCTCCCAGCAGGTGTCAACAGACACCTCATATGAGACAGCTCCAGCTGGCATCTGGCAGGTGTCCCTCTGAGACGAAGCTTCCAGAGGAAGGAACATACAGCAATCTTTGCTATTCTGCAGCCTTCACTGGTGATACCCAGGCAAACAGGGTCTGGAGTAGACCTCCTGCAAATGCCAGCAGACCTGCAGTAGAGGGCCCTCACTGTTAGAAGGAAAACTAACAAACAGAAAGGAATAACATCAACATCAACAAAAAGGAGGCTTTTTGAAAAGATTAACAAAATACATAGACAGCTAGCCAGACTAATTAAAAAAAGAGAGAGAGAGAATAATCAAATAGACACAATAAAAAATGATAAAAGGGATATCACTGCTGATCCCACAGAAATACAAACTATGTCAGAGAATACTAGAAACACCTCTACACAAGTAAACAGGGAAATCTAGAAGAAATGGAGAAGTTCCTGGAGACGTATACCCTCCCAAGACTAAATCAGGAAAAAGTCAAATCCCTGAATAGACCAATAACAAGTTCTGAAACTGAGGCAGTAATTAACAGCCTATCAATAAAAAAAAACCCAGTACCAGACGGATTCACAGTTGAATTCTACCAGAGGTACACAAAGGAGCTGGTACCATTCCTTCTGAAACTATTCCAAACACTAGAAAAAGAGGGAATCCTCCCTAACTCATTTTATGAGGCCAGCATCATCCTGATATCAAAACCTGGCAGAGACATAACAAAAAAAGAAAATTTCAGGCCAACATCCCTGATGAACATTGATGTGAAAATCCTCAATAAAATACTGACAAACTAAATCCAGCATCACATCAAAAAAGGTTATCCACCATGATCAAGTCAGCTCCATTTCTGGGATGCAAGGTTGGTTCAACATCCACAAATCATTAAATCTAACCCCTCACATACACAGAACCAATGACAAAAACCATATGATTATCTCAATAGGTGCAGTAAAGGCCTTTGATAAAATTCAACACCCCTTCATGCTAAAAACTCTCAATAAACTAGATATTGATGGAATGTATCTCAAAATAATAACAGCTATTTATGACAAACCCACAGCCAATATCATACTAGATGGGCAAAAGCTGGAAGTATTCTGTTTGAAAACTGGCACAAGACAAGAATGCCCTCTCTCACCACTCCTATTCAACAGACTATTGGAAGTTCTGGCAAGAGCAATCAGGTAAGAGAAAGAAATAAAGGGTATTCAAAATGAAAGAGAGGAAGTCAAATTGTCTCTGTTTGCAAATGACATTATTGTATATTTAGAAAACCCCATTGTATCAGCCCAAAATCTTCTTAAGCTGATAAGCAACTTCAGCAAAGTCTCGGGATACAAAATCACTGTGCAAAAATCACAAGCATTCCTATATAACAATAATAGACAGAGAGTCAAATCACGAGTGAAATCCAATTCATAATTGCTACCAAGAGAATAAAATACCTAGGAATACAACTTACAAGGGACGTGAAGGACTTCTTCAAGGAGAACTACAAATCACTTCTCAAGGAAATAAGAGAGGACACAAACAAATGAAAACACATTCCATGTTCATGTATAGGAAGAATCAATATTGTGAAAATGGCCATACTGCCCAAAGTAATTTATAGATTCAGTGCTATCCCCATCAAGCTACCACTGACTTTCTTCACATAATTAGAAAAAAACTACTTTAAATTTTATACGGAACCAAAAAGGAGCCCATAAAGCCAAGAAAATTCTAAGCAAAAATAACAAAGATGGAGGCATCAGGATACCTGACTTCACACTATACTACAAGGCTACAGTAACCAAAACAGCATGGTACTGGTTCCAAATTTTACATATAGACCAAAGGAACAGAACAGGCAACTCAGAAATAATGCCACACATCTACAACCATATGATCTTTGACAAACCTGACAAAAGCATTGGGGAAAGGATTCCTTATTTAATAAATGGTTTTGGGATAACTGGTTTGTCATATGCAGAAAACTGACACCGGACCCCTTTCTTACACCTTATACAAAAATTAGCTCAAGATGGATTAAACACTTAAATGTAAGATCTAAAACCATAAAAACCCTAGAAGAAAACCTATAAAACACCATTCA
Source organism: Mandrillus leucophaeus (assembly GCF_000951045.1). NCBI lineage: Eukaryota > Metazoa > Chordata > Mammalia > Primates > Cercopithecidae > Mandrillus > Mandrillus leucophaeus. The sequence goes on from NW_012105032.1 coordinate 777,708, forward strand.
GGACATAGGCATGGGCAAAGACTTCATCACTAAAACCCAAAAGGAATGGCAACAAAAGAGAAAATGGACAAATGGGATCTAATTCATCTAAAGAGCTTTTGCATAGCAAAAGAAACTATCATCAGAGTGAACAGGCAACCTATAGAATGAGAGAAAATTTTTTCAATCTATCCATCTTACAAAGGGTTAATATCCAGAATCTACAAAGAATTTAAACAAATTTACAAGAAAACAAGAAACAACCCCATCAAAAAGTGGGTGAAGGATATGAACAGACTCTTCTCAAAAAAAGACATTTATTGGCCAACAAACATATGAAAAACAGCTCATCATCACTGGTCATTAGAGAAATGCAAATCAAAACCACAATGAGGTACCATCTTACATCAGTTAGAATGGCGGTCATTTAAAAGTCAGTAAACAACGGATGCTGAAGAGGATGTGGACAAATAGGAACACTTTTACACTGTTGGTGGGAATGTAAATTAGTTCAACCATTGTGGAAGACAGTGTGGCAATTCCTCAAGAATCTAGAACTAGAAATACTATATGACCCAGCAATCCCATTATTGGGTATATACCCAAAGAATTATAAATCATTCTACTATAAAGACGCATGCACACATATGTTTATTTCAGTACTATTTACAGTAGCAAGCACTTGAAACCAACCCAAATGTCCATCAATGATAGACTGGATAAAGAAAATGTGGCACATATACACCATAGAATACTATGCAGCCATAGAAAATGAAGAATTCATGTCCTTTTCAGTGACATGGATGAAGCTGGAAACCATCATTCTCAGCAAACTAACACAGGAACAGAAAACCAAACACTGCATGTTCTCACTAATAAGTGGGAGTCAAACAATGTGAACACATGGACATAGGGAGGGAAACATCACACACCTGTCAGGGGGTGAATGATTAGGGGAGGGAGAGCATTAGGAGAAATAGCTAATGTAGATGACGGGTTGATTGGTGCAGCAAACCACCATGGCACATGTATACATATGTAACAAACCTGCACGTTCTGCACACGTATCCCAGAACTTAAAGTATAAATAAATAAATAAATAAATAAATAAATAGACCTTCTGCAGTGCACAGAATATTATGTTGGAAGAAAACATTTCCTTCAGACCTTTCAGAAAACATTGTTAGCATCAGGTCATAACAAAGAGAACCAGAGGGAGCGATAAAAGAAGCATATATGAGCTGAAAATAAGTTGAAGGAGAGTGTCACTATTTCACACCTTTTAAAAGGAGAGAGAAAACAAAAATCATGAGATGTAATCAAAGTTAAACTTATGGATAAAAGTAATGAAAATATCTTGTATTTTATTCAGAGTAAATCAATCCCTTCAGACATTTCACTCTTCTAACCAATTATTTAGTGTAGAAGTGTTTTTTTAACATCCAACCTAATTTCTAGAAAGACCGCTATAATTTCCCTTTAATTATAAACAACTTTATCATATGAAGATTTTTTTAATAAAGCCTCTAGGACTAAATTTACAATACAAAATTTTTTACTCATATAAAATTATGTCTTTTTAAGCTTTCCTACCAAAAAATAACTCTTTATTTCTATAACTTTCTTTCACATCTCTCTTATTCCCCGGTTCTTTTTACCTTGTTTTATATATAACATTTAAATAAAATTTGAATTAAACAAAAAATGTTCGCTGTTTGAAAAAGAACACTTTTTTAGAAAAAGAGATTTTCTACAATATAGTAGTATCAAAAAATACCCAAATAATGAAATATCTGTTATTTAATTTAATATAACATTAGATGTTAAATTGTTATGTTTGTCTACAAGTATTTATGCCATTGCATTTACCTAATTATTTTAATCATTTACATAGATTATTTATGAAAACTGCAATAGACGTTATGCAAGTTATAAAACTGTCATTGCAAAATTATAACTGAGACAGTGAAACATATCTGACCTAACTGACTCCATCCTGCTTCTAACCACCAGGTGTCCTTGTTTATTCCTGGACATAGGCCATAGTAACTTTGGAGGGAACTTAGTTTATAGTTTAGCTTTGAAACAAAGATAATAACAGTCCTTTCTCAAAACAAAGCTCCTTACTACCAGTAGAATAGACTGCCTAAGGCCACATTATCAGAAATTATGGTAATTGTACTAAATAATTCAAGATGTAGCTATTTTTATTAAACCAATATCAATGTCTTATTTATCAAAAATCACACAAGCAAAGATCATTCTGTTTTGGTCTGGGTTTTATAGTTTTGTAATACCTATGCCAAACTCTGACACATAGTATTTGACAGGGATAAGAATGAAATTTCTTGATCAATAAATGCAAATGAAAATGCATGCTGGAAGTTCCTAAGACATTTTTAATATAACTTTACCTATAATTTTAAACTAGCTTATTTATTAGAGAATTTACTTAAGTCATATAAATTTGAAAAAGCATTTGACTAGTCTTTCCTTTGTTCTGGTAAAGTACTGATTTAAGTGTTGTTATTTCTCTTTAAGTCAATTAATTAGAGCTCTTCTATATATTTTAAATAGTGAAACATTGTATACACAACACATAAATACACAAATGTATTTGGCATGTCAAGAGAAGTACATCCTATCGATTCATGAGACCTTCTTTTTTTCCCCCATCTTAGACTTGCAATCTCTTGATAACCTGTTTCATTATCTTGGAAGTTGTCAGATAAATAGCCCTAAATCTGCATATTAAAGGAAACAACTCTTAGGTGAAAAATCAAATAGCAAAATTTACCTCTCAAGGTTCAGAGAGAAAAAGTCTGGTGATTCTAGAGGGAGATTAAAGATGGATGCCACATTAAACATTAATATAAAAATTTATAATAAGAGTGTATAAGGATACCAATTTTATTTAGATAGAGACTACCTATTTTTAACAGGATCTCTGAACTCTGAGCAGAGCCCACACTGAATCCTGAGTCTCCAAAAGAAAATTATGAAACTAGGCCATGCGATGAGTTTACAGTGCACCATATATATATTTTTTTAAAACAAAGACTTTTCTAAGTCTCTAAACTACACTCTTCCTTAAAAACCCAAGAGTAGCCTCTGTTGCAATAACTATCTTAGTCAAAAAATCAGGTAACACAATACAAAAGCAAGCAGTTTAAAAGTAGAGATAAACTTTTCTGTTTACACTCTTGGGGTTCCATAAGGAAAAACAGCGGTTTCTCCCCAGAAGTGAGTCTGGCACCTTCTCCATTTTTTAAAAAACCCCCAGGCTATTATAAACTATTTCAGGTCCCTCATGCAACAGAGGATGCAAGAGAAAGGAGAGACGCAGAAGTAAATAAAGGAAACAGAATTCAGTCAACTGAGAAGGAAATTAACTTTTGCTCAGAAAGGCAAAGTCCTAGGTGAAAAGAAAAGGGAAACAAAAATATGAAGGCCTTTCAAATACAAACACACACACACATGCAAACATGCACACACACATCTTGGATGTTAGCTTTTAGTTAAGCTGACTTTTAACCATTGAGCTCCTTTAAAAAAATCTTTTAAAATCTCATTACTATATTTCAGCTATTTGCTGCTATTTCAGAAGTACCAAGTATCAAACCAGAAAGGGCTTGTTTTGGGAACCAAACCCAGGCTGTCATGGTAAAAAACAAAGGCAGAAGCATAGCTATGGAACTACAGAGTGAAGAAACAACCATTGCTCTTTTAGTTTGGCCTAGCTAGTGAAAAGGTGGCCTTGTTATGTAAATAAAACCCCTTAAGTAGTCAAAATCAACAATCTTTTTCTTTTGTAGGCCGTTTTTTCCCCCCACTATACCACCTTTTTGTGGCAGTGGAGGGGGGAGGAGGTGGGGGAAATTTAGCCACTTTAGGGCCTTGTTCTCTATAATTTGAAACTTCCCTTTGGATTTGATCAAGTCGTACAGAGTTAGTGAAATCCAATGGGAAAAAGACTGAAACAACAGCAAAAACAGAAACAAACAACAACAAAACAGTTGAGCAAAACAAATGATTGCACAACTTATACAATTACTTAGCACTCTAATGGTAAGGAGAAATTAAGACAAGCTGATTCTTAACTTTAGCAAGGACAAATCCCAAGTGAGCTAATTACCTAGGGATGGGCCTCAGGCTGAAGACTGTCCATCCTAGAAGCAGGAAGAAATTCAAATTTGTCTTCCCTGTTGGAAACGAGCTCAAACACCATAAAAAAGTTACCTGCCTTCCGTGGTCATGGAAGCAGGAAAAGTTGCATTTTTTGTTACTCGCAAATAAAATTCCATAAAAGGGAGTTGCACAGCAAAACATACTTCAAATCTCTACCAAATTTTGGGATATCAGGGATTCTTTGGAGGGGGTGCTTGCAGGCCTAAGCAAATTGTCCTATTGGTTTGAACCATAAAGATAGCTCAAGATGGTACCAAGCAGCAATAGGAGATTTGTCAAAGGTCAAGGACGCTTCTACTCAGAATCTCTTCATGATTGCCAAAATGTGAATGCTGAATATCTAAGACAGGTCTCAGGAAATTTAGAAAGGTTGTTTTGCCAAGGTTTAAGATGTGCACCCATTACACAGTCTCAGGAGGTCCTGACGACACATGCCCAAGGTGGTCAAAGCACAGGTTGTTTTTTACATTTTAGGGAGACATGAGACATCAATCAATATCTGTATGATGTACATTGGTTCCGTCCAAAAATGTGGGACAACTCAAAGCAGTGAGGGGACTTCCAGGTCACAGGTAGATGAGAGACAAATGATTGCATTCTTTTGAGTTTCTGATTAGCCTTTCCAAAGGAGGCAATCAGATATGCATTTATCTCAGTGAGCAGAGGAATGATTTTGAATATAATGGGAGGCAGGTTTACCCTAAGCAGTTCCGAGCTTGAGTTTCTTTTTAGCTTAATTATTTTGGGGCCCCAAGATTTATTTTCCTTTCACAGAGATCATATACCAGTTGAGCTCTGCCATTTTCCTCTCAGTACACATGCTTCAACTCACTCGCCCAACTCCTGAGATCTTACCAGGAAGCTACTGATCAAAAGTTTCAGGTTTTTTCTATCTACAGGTAAACTTCCTTTCTTTGGTGCTGGCTGTGACCAATTATTATTTTAGAGGGACAGTGGAACTGCTTGACCATCACCTGATGGTTGCCTGATATTCCTTATTGAGGAGGCACCCTTTCCTGCCCTATTCATGTCTGATTAGCATTTACTGTAATATTTCTTCTCTCAAGAGTCCAAGACCCCAATTATTTGGGGAAAATCGATGCAGGTCCATCTTCTGTAACTGCTGCCTGCTGACAGAGGAGCAGTGACGGTTGTTCTGTTGGTCTTGGCCTGTTTCTAGCTGTAAGGGCAGGAGGGTGGCTTCATGAGTTGGTAAAAGTGGAATCCAGCCAGGTCCTAGGGAGACAGGGGCAGGATTTTCCTCCATTATCTGGAGCAGGATGGCGTGAAGCTGAGACAACACAGTTATTAGAATGTTAAAACAAATTAAGTAGGTAATAACAGCTACAAAAAATTCTGAGACTGTCAACATGCCCAGGTAACTGATCGCTATATTCATACCTGCTAAGTCTTGGATTTATGGAGTTGTTAACTGATTGCAGTATGTGCCCAGAATTAGAATATTGATTCAGATTTTTACATTACCTATCTCTTTGTTTCTTCTGAGCTGCAGTCAGAGATCACTGGTTGGTTCACAGAAATAAGCAAGGTTAGTCTAAATTGAAGATAAAAACTCGAAAACAACTGATGAGACTAGAATCTAATAATAGGTATACCATAGTTCTTGAAACATAATTTTTTTTTCCTATCCAGTCCTCATTTTTTATTAAAAATAAATATAGGGTTGATTGTATGCAAAAAAAAAAAAAAAAAAAAATCAGTCCTATTATACTTGACCTGATTATTTTCATAAAGCACAGCAAAAATAATTATTTGCCATACAGGTTTCTTTTTAAATTGGCTTTGATGGAACTTCATTCCATAAGGAATCTCAGATAAGACTCTGTTTAAAGCCTTAAGCACAGCCACGGATTGGTGACATTAAATATATTTATGAGGGGGGTAAATTTCTCTTCTATTGAGGTCTCAAAATAACTTAGGGTTCCTGTGATTGTTAGAAAGTGACGTTCTTTACTTATCATAGTTCAGGAACCCTGTACAGGAACAAGGACAAAATATGTGGAGAAAAGGTATGAGGCCAGTTTTCCCAAGGAGCTTTTCTAGGCTCTGTAAGTAAAGTTTGATTTCTTAAAGGAAAGCACACCATTCTAGTCAAAGCCTTGGTATAATACAATAACCAGTTTCTCCAGTTGTGTCCTGTTGTAAAAGAGAACAGATTCTTATTACACTTATGCAAATAACTATATTGCCATAAGTTAAGAATACTTCACAGAGGAGATCGAGACCAGCCTGGCTAATACGGTGAAACCCCGTCTCTACCAAAAAAAATACAAAAAACTGGCCGGGTGAGGTGGCGGGCGCCTGTAGTCCCAGCTACTCAGGAGGCTGAGGCAGGAGAATGGCGTAGACCCGGGAGGTGGAGCTTGCAGTGAGCTGAGATCCGGCCACTGTACTCCAGGCTGGGCGACAGAGCAAGACTCCGTCTCAAAAAAAAAAAAAAAAAAAGAAAAAAGAATACTTCACAGATAGTTTCCAAATTCTGGAGAAATCAGGTAGAGATAAATAAATATGCTCCAAGTTTTGTCTATAGGAGTGCTCAATTGTTAAAAGATATAAATAACTCAAAAGAAAATTTTTCTTGGCTTTGAAGAAACAAAGAATGGATTGGCAACATTTTAAGCAAAAGTCAAAAAAGATTACTTTGGTCTTTTATTCGATGTATGCAACTATTTCCTGTTTCACTTGAAATTTATGAATACATTAGTAAACTCCTATAGCTGATTATGTAACTACCTTTTAAAGAGGATTAAAACAAGGTGATATGGTTTGGTTCTGTGTCCCCACCCAAGTCTCATCTTGAATTATACTCCCATAATTTCTGCATGTTGTGGGAGAGATCCGGTGGGAGATAATTTGAATAATGGGACAGTTCCCCCATATTCTTACAATATCTGATGGTTTTATCAGGGGTTTCAACTTTTGCATCATTCTCATTTTCTCTTGCCACCACCATGTAAGAAGTGCCTTTCACCTCCTGCCATGATTCTGAAGCCTACCTAGCCATGTGGAACAGTAAGTCCAATTAAACCAGAGGTGAGGTTGAGGTGGTCCCAGATGGAGATGAAAAACTTGTTGGGAGCTGGAACAAATGTGACTCTTATGTTTTAGCAAAGAGACTGGTGGCATTTTGCCCGTGCCCTAGAGATTTGTGGAACTTTGAACTTGAGAAAGATGATTTAGGGCATCTGGTGGAAAACATGTTTAAGCAGTAAAGCATTCGAGAGGTGACTTGGGTTTTGTTAAAGGCATTCAGTTGTATAAGGGAAGCAGTCTGACCATAAGGTAAGAATCTCATAAACTTTTATAAGCCTTTACTATTTTCTGTTAAAGAGCAGAATAATGCTCTAGGCAAAATGTGTCATGCTTTTATTCCAATGTTCAATTTACAGATAAACTGAATAATATCACTTTAGTTTTAGCTAATATGTCCACAACCACAATTTATTTACAAGATGAATTTTTCACAAACCTTCCACAACTTGCCTAAACCTTTAGCTATATCCTAACTTAAAACAATGTTTTAACCCACTAAGGCAGGCAAAATATCCACATTCCCATGCCTTCTTATAATCTTCTACCAAAATCACATTCTACTTTCCTTGCATGCTCTGTGTGTAAAACTGTTTCTCCAATAGACTCAAGTACATGTTACAATGTTAACTCTTAGCAACTTTTACTTTTGGGGAAATACCTGATAAGTAAGCAATTCTAATTTCGTACTAGATATGGAACCTAGGACATCAGACAGCAGTGCAGATAAGGTTTGACCCTTTATTACAGCTAGGGACCTGATTAACTTTGTATGTCCTCAGGCCTTACTTAGTTTGAAAGCAAACAACTTGCATAATTAAGAGTCTTAGTGGCAGTTTATGAAGCATTAAGGAGTCCTAATAGCCTTTAAGTTGTTTAACATTTCTTTCTTAAATTTCCTTTCATGAGTCTTTTCCCAGCTTACACAAATCTTCTACAACATGCTTTAACTTTCTGATTTGTCCTAAACATTCTTCCTTTTAAACACCCAGTTATTTTACTTTGGGACAACAATTTACCATGCAAGATATTTTCTCATATAAAATCCCTTTTCTTTATGACCTTCCTTGCCAAAAATACCTCTTTGCCTTTATAACCTTTGAATTAGACAAAAGTCATTTTCTTTCTGTTAGGAAAATATGGTTTGTACTACATGTTGCTGTGTATGTACTGTGAAGAGAGAGCAAATAGGCAGGTTATCTGCATACTGCAGATGTTGTCTCCCCTCAACAGATTGCTTGGTAAGACTTTTTTAGGGCTTTTCTGAATAAGTGTGGACTATTTCTAAACCCATGAGGTAGGACTGACCAGATTGAAATAGTTGTTAGAGAGAAAGATAAATTCAGAGGTAGGGTAAATATTAAGAAGGCACCCATCTTAGAAAGTACATTTATGCCCTGAAGAGGTGTGAATACTCTTTTGGAGGAAGGTGGTGCCATTAGACTCCATTAGCCAATAGGAATTGAAAGAGAGTTGCTCAGGGAAGACTAGCTTAGACTAAGCAGTTCTTAAACCCAAAAGGGAAATTTATAGTTTTACTTGCCTCCTCCAGAGTTGCTCTTGGCTTTGTTCCATTGATGATGTCTGATCTGGGAGCCGATTGGTCCAGACAGCCCATTCTGCTCAAGGCCATCAATGGTTGCAATTATTTCCCAGGGGCCCTTCTGCTCTCAGGGCAGTCCTGTTCCAGTGGCCGAGCTTGTGGCAGAGGGGCAAGCCATGTGCAGCTTTTGCCATTTATACCATTGGGACAGTTTGCCTTCCAGTGGCCTGGCTTACCACACCAATGGCAGTTACCTGAAGGAGTGTCATTAGGGCAACCTGGAAGGGGCTGGAGAGCTTGTAAACCAGTCAATAGTTGAGCCTGCTTCCTTTCCCTGTAGTTCTCCTGTTCTTAGCCCTGTTGTCCTTATTCTACTCTCAGTTATAAAAGACTGAGGAAGCTAATCTCAAGACCTCTTGCACAGGGGCACTGTATTCCAAGGCTGACTTTTGTAATTTTTTCCCAGTTTATTTTAAAGCCAAACAATATTAAACCAGAAAACTAGTTTTATGTGTTAAGGTTTAGGGGAATCACATATTTTCCGGTTTGGGGGGAATGCATCTGAGGGGCATGTCCTGTGGTATAAAGATGTGATTACAAGTCCAGGTGCGGTGGCTCACGCCTGTAATCCCAACACTTTGGGAGGCTGAGGCGGGTGGATCACCTGAGGTCAGGAGTTCGAG
>NW_012105032.1:787941-797816 GCF_000951045.1 Mandrillus leucophaeus
TATATATATTTCTTAGATTCTCATTTTCCATGTTATTTGAGTAGATGAGAAGCCTTGTAGTTAACTGCTACGAGGCGGCTGGACTTCCCTCCCCACTTGCTTCAAATATGACCTTGAAGGTCTTGATGCATATTGAGAAGGATGTGAAAGTAATTATAGAAATGGAGGTCACAGGAAGAAGTGAGAAGAAGCAAGAATCCAGCCACCTTTGGATTCAAGAGAGCAATGTTTATTTGCCCTCTTGATATAAAATAGTAACCTCTGGAGGACTTGAGGCTTGGGGTAAGAACTCACAAACGGTCAAGAAAAAAATTCGCCTCCTGCAATAAAGGTGCTAACTTTAAAAAGCACAAATAGGCTGGCTCCTTCAAGGGCAATAGTGAAGCCCTATATAGGTGGACAAAGTCCTTTAAGACCCTGAGAAACTTGGCCCTGGGGCATAACAGGAATTAAAAGCATATGCTAAGTTATAAGGAGTTGGCAGAGCTAGAGTTCTAATTATTGTCTGTCCTGGCAATGGGCCAGCAGACATCTGAAAGGAAAGCCATCTCTTTGCTGCTCTGCAAACGCAGTAAGAGCCACAGGTGCATGAATAACAGGGATTGTGTGATAAAGTCACGTGACATACGAAGTAAAAGCAAAGGGTTGGCATTGTCCCTAAGGTGGACAGTCTGGTGGGTGTGCAAGGCCATTTCAGAACACACACAGAAAACAACAACAAAAAAATTTGGCAATGTGAGTTCTTGGGAAAGAGCCCATTTAGTTGAAAAAGCAGACAAACCCCCAGCATTGCATAGTTTTAGGCTTTATCCCTAGTACTCTCATGAGCCACCGGTCCAGGAGGGCCATTAGTGCCTCCATTCTACTCAGTTCAGACCCCAGACCAATCCCATCCCCATGAGTCATCCTTCTGGGTGAACTGAGTGATAAGCTGGGGAAGCAGAGTCACTTATGGCCAAAAGGACTTCTTCTTCTGTTAGTAAGTAAAAGGGAGACATGTACAGTGGTTGAACATCCCCAGCCGAAGAAGATGAGGCACAGAGGCACTCTTACCGCTAGGGAATGTATTCAAGTCATGCAGCATGCATGCGTACAACACACACGCATGTGTGTTAGCAGTGTGTGTTAGCAGTGGAAGTTATCTGAGTCACATGGCACCAAAACATTTCAGCGGCAATGAATCTATACGGGTCTGCAACAACCTCAATTCTTGCCACCTCAGAAGAAAGAATTCAACTGAGGGGCCTAAGGCAGAAGGAGAAACCCAGGGAAATTTTAGAGCATGAGTAAAAGTTTATTTTAAAAGCTCTAGAGCAGAAACCAAAGGAAGGAAAGTATACTTGGAAGAAGGCCAAGTGGGCAAGTGGAAAAACACGTGTGCAGCTTTACCTTTTGTCCTGGGATTTTATATGTTGCCATAATTCTGGGGTTGTGCAGAACTTCTCCCCTGACTTCATCTTTGGGGTGGGCTGTCTGCATGCACAGTGGCCTGCCGGCAGTTGGGAGGGGAGCATGTGCGGTGTGTTTACTGGAGTTGTATGCACGCTCACTTGAGGTGTTCTTCCTTTACCAGCCAAATGTCCCTAAGAAATCATATACCAGTTAATTCCTGCCATCTTGCCTCTTAGACATTTTTCCAACTCCTCATGTCTTATCGAGAAGCTACTGATCACCAGTTTCAGGTTTGTTTTTTTTTTTTCTATCTATAGGGAGACTGCCTTTCCCTGGCACTCGCTGTCACCAATTATTACTTTAGGGACTGTATAACAATTGCCTGACCATCACCTGATGGTCGCCTGATATTCCTGGAGGCAAGAAAAAACTCTCTTCCACCCTGTTCGTGCCTGACTAGCTACCTATTGTAACAACTTAACTTAAGATAATGATCTCTGGTTCCATCTAAGTTGCTGCAAAATACACTATCTCATTTTTAGAATAATCAATATAATTTGTAGAACTATATTTAAAACTATACTTTTGTCCAGATTATTCCTAACAGAATATTTATTCATCCTCAGAGAATGAATCTGGTTATTCTGAATTCATGCACTGGCCTATTTATATCCATAAATCTATGTGTATTTATTTATATCAATTATGTTCGAATAATTTAAAAAAAATAAACCTCTTTTCTCTTTACAAACAAGAGTTGGAATGATACAGATGTCTCTGTGTGTGTGCTTGTAGTAATTTTTTTGACTGCTATAATCTTCTAGGTAAGATTCTTCTTTGTCTTTAGGTATGCAAAGATTTGCCTGCTTACAGTATTATTTTATTTTATGTATTTGTTTAATATCTTAATAAATAGACTAGAGAAAGGTGATTTTTTTGCTGTTTTTTTTTTTTTTTTTGTATGTTTACATGGTCAGATGTTTAGTTAAACAATAATTGTAAGAGTATCATGGCCGAGGGCGGTGGGTCACCCCTGTAATCCCAGCACTTTGGGAGGCTGAGGTGGGCAGATCATGAGGTCAGGAGATCGAGACCATCTTAGCTAAACACGGTGAAACCCATCTCTACTAAAAATATAAAAAATTAGCCACACGTGGTGGCAGGTGCCTGTAGTCCCAGCTACTCAGGAGGCTGAGGCATGAGAATGGCGTGAACCCGGGAGGTGGAGCTTGCAGTGAGCCAAGATCCCACCACTGCACTCCAGCTTCGGCAACAGAGCGAGACTCTGTCTCAAAAAAAAAAAAAAAAAAAAGGATCAATATGCATTTTATGATAATTTAGTTGTCATTTTTGAAATTGTTCTCTATATGTGATTTACAAACAAGTTAACCCTCTCATGAGTATTTGATATTAAGGTCAGCAGTCTTGTATGCATTGTTCTCTTTCTGTTTAGAACAGGGGTATCTAATCTTTTGGTTTCCCTGGGCCACTTTAGAGGAAGAATTGTCTTGGGCCAAACATAAAATATACTAACACTAATGATAGCTGATAAGCTAACAAAGAAATCACAAAATAAACTCATGTTTTCAGAAAGTTTATGAGTTTGTGTGGGGCAGCATTCAAAGCTGTCCTGGGCTACATGTGGCCTGTGGGTCAGCTTGGTTTAGAAGAAGTCAGTGACTTCCTCTCTAATGTTACCAGCTTCTTGAATTTAAAACAATGTGACAATTGAAACAGCCTGGGAACAATTACTGAATTCATGGAGGTTCACCAACATACTGTTGATACCACTTACTCCCTAGGGAATATGTAAAGGAGACTTTTGCTACATGGAAAGCAATTCTCTCCACCAAAGTGGTTTGGACCTCTGGAAAGGGTTACAGATTTCTTTAAAGAAAAGGAGATAGAGAGATTGTATGCTAGTTAAAGAATATGTTAACTTTGTTTCTGATGATTAACGGCTTTAAAACCTTGTGTTTTTAGGATATTGCATTTGAAATCAGTTGATCTCTACTCAAAAACATAAAATCTCCAATTTGTAAATGCCAATTTTACACTTTTAATAATCCTGTGATAGAACATAGAGCTTTATTAACAATCCATCTAATAGGTGTAATAGAAAAAAATCAGTTTTCAAAGTCATATGATAATAGAAGTTTTGAAATGCATTTACCATCTATTTCATACTCTCACTTTTTAGTGTTAAAAACGAAATTATTTATACACTGTTAAAATGGTAAGGAAAAATTTATTCAGAGCTGTTGCTATAGACATAAAAACTATTGCAGTAGGGGATAGTGATCTGGTTCAAATCTGAATGCAGAAAGACGGCTGTGGATTAATAGCCAAGGAGCAGAGACGGGGAGAGTTGAGGAGGGTTTCAGTGGATAGCAAACTACAAAGAGAAGACACCAAGAATGGAGGATTCTTGCTAAATTAACTGATTTAGTAGAGTTATTTCTAAAACTGGGCTATGCAGGTTAAAAATTAGATGGGGGCTAATGTCAATGTTTAAACCAAAATAAGACTTAGAGGAGTCTGACTAAAGTTCAGTCAAGGAGAGAATCTTTCTCAATAGGAAGAGAGAAAGAAAGAACAGAAAAGATACGCAACTTGCAGAAGATCAAGAAAATACTTCATTGCAGATAATTTTAATTTAAAATCCCTTGCAAGTTTTTATTTATTGAGGAATGTACCCTAAGTAACCTCCAGAGTTGATTTAGTTAATCTTGACCCTGTTTCTCAAATCTGTTCTAGTCATATTTGATGTAGTGTACATTGTTAGAATAAATTCAGGCTTTGCATCCTGAATCTCTAGTCTTCTAGGTCACTCCCGAAGTCATTGATTAGTAAAATGGCCTCTGATGCTTTCATTCATGGATTCCAAGTACTCACAATCTAGTAGCGCCTGTAGCCAACCATATAAGTATCTGAAGTTCCACTTTGTACCACTTCGCAGCTGCAGAATTCTTTGGCTGCAGTTTCTTTTCTTATCCACCTGGTTCTCCCAGGGAGTCACAGCTCTTAAAGTTTTTACTATCCATGCAGTTCAGTCATAACTATAGCTGTGTTCTTTGAGTCTGCATATAAAGAAACACATTTTGCTCAAAACACATTTTGCTCCTACTGTCACTGATAAACTTAATTTTATTTTCATTGATTATTGTTACATTATTGATATTGTTCAATGAATTAGTACATCAACACTGATGACCTTCCTACTCTTATAAGTGCTTTTTCAATTCTTCTTTAGAGTTGTAGTGATACTTGGAATTAACAGGTACTTTATTTTCAAGAAGTTTTCATATTGCCTCCTTTGTTTCCTCAGTTTTATTTCTATTCAATCATTAGACATTCAAAGAACAAGAGTGAGTAATTCAGTATACACCAGAGAGATAGCTACACCTTATAGATTTTGGAACTTCCCTACATGTACTGGTAACAATGCTTATTTCAAGTTGCCTGAATTTATCGACAATTCTGAGCTGTTGTGCCACCTCCATGACTCAAGATTCTCTTCTGAGAAACAAAATGGTAGTTGCAGAGCCAGTGTGCCACAGGACAAGATATGTAGAAATGGTACATTTTCAAACAAGAAAGGAAAAGTGTTAGCACCTCCATCATACATTTTTTTGTGTGTGCTAGCTGTCCCCCGCACCGGCTGCCCCACCACACCCGGAAATGGGTAATGATAGGAACAGAATCTGTAAATATCAGATGTTTGACTGTCGCTGGCAACATACATCAATTTTTAAATGGCAGGCAAGAGTCCCAGTTGATTGATAAAAAAGAAATGTGTGATGTAATTTATTATGCCATTACTGGTAAAAAATCAAGTGTTTCTGCTAGTACTCCAAAGATCTGGCAGCACAACTGGTACTTTTATGCAATGGGAGGCAAAGCACATCAAGCAGACATTTGGGATCCTAAGAAGCAGATGGTGCTGTGTATTCAAAACAAATGACAAATAATGTATTAATTTATGGACACTACAAAAATTAAATATCATTTTAAAAGAAAGCTACAGTAGGTCAGGACACAGAGAAAGCTGTGTGTTGCCCTGAAGGGCAGCAGACAGTTGTAAGAAACTGGTGCCTAGAAACACTTTTAGGGGAGAAACACCATATGGTAATAAATGGGTATACCTTGTCATGCTCATCAATTGCCGACAAAGGAGAATCATGTACTATGTATCTCACTTTCTTTTTAACCACATCCCTTATCATATATGAGAATCTCAAAAGCAATTTACAGTGTAAACTTCTGTGGGTTTTTTAAATGAATTCTTATCTTCTCTTTAAAAACATAAGCTTCTGGTTTTAGTTTAGTCTTATATTTACATCACGTAAGAAAGCAGGGATATAGGAAAACTGTTTATTTTAAAACAAAACAAATCCTCTCTTGTCTATATTTGCACCTTTGTGATACAAAAAAGTGGGTTATTTAAATAAAATAGAAAAAACTTTTTTTAACGTATGTTTAGCTCAGTCCGTGGTACATAGAAATCACAAAATAAATGCTTGTTTTTCTGTAATGAATGATTGGATGTAGGAATGTGAAAATAATTGATTGCCTAACCATTACTAGTTTGATTTTTACAGATTTCCTCCAAAACACTCTGCTAAGCCTCTACCCAAGAATGAATTTACCCAACTAATCTAAAATTGTTTTCAAATTATCACAAAGAAATAAAAGATTATTTTGTGATAGAGCAGAAATTATTTTGTCCTCTTTCTGTACAAAAAATATATATTTAATCTAATTTCTAGAATAGTAATTGGCAAATTTTATATATAAAAGAATATTTTATTACTTAATTCAAATTAAAATGTATAAGTAAGACAAAATGTATAAGAGAAAAAATTACAGTTTTAACCTGTAATTGATTTAAGTGGTTTTAACAAGAAAATTTTAAACATGAAACTTAATTTGTGGGGAGTAATAATTGAATATAAATTCTTTCATTCACTTTTGTCTAGTTTTTTTATACTCCCCCTGCCCCCCGTGTATGGTTTCTTTTCATCTATATCATTTCAGTTAAAAAGGTTTAAGACAAAAATGCATGCGATATGGAATTTTTGCCAGAAGTTTTTACATCAAAGAGACAGTGCATGTAGGAGGTTCAGACATGGAAAGTCGAATGCTGACTATACATTGAAAGGAGTTAGAAAACGTTAAGCAGTTTCTCAGGGTTGATAAACAAAATAGTTCTCTCATTTTGATTTGCAAGTTTTTTTTTTTGAACAAATATAATAGCAGGGTACTTGGCAAAGCAAAGTGATAACTTTTTTTTTTTTTTCTTGCTCTGTTTCCCAGGCTGGAGTTCAGTGGCACAATCTCAGCATATGAACAATTAGTTCTTTACTTTTAATGATGCAAGATTTTTGCTCTTTAGCTCAGCTGGGTCCAGGTTCTTGTCTCACGACCAGGAAAAATTAAGCCCACAGACATCAAAAAGTGAGTGGAGTAGAATTTATCAAGGAAAAAGAAAGCTCTCAGCAAAAAGAGGGGAGGCTGGGCATAGTTCTCCTACTCAAAGACAAGAAAGAGCCCCAATATGACTGAGCCTGGGATTTTTTAGGGGCTCAGAATAGGGAGTATGTACTGATTAGTGTGTGAGCATGCAAAAAGGTCAAAGCGAAGACATCACTCAAAGGTGGGCACAACAGTGTAGAAAGCCAATTAGAAAAGAGTAAATAAATGTAAAATAGGTGAAGGATGGGAATCAATCAGAGGAAAGCATCCTAAACGGGAAGGTAGGTTCTCAATCCAGTCCACAGTTTGTTTCCAGCTTGAAGGACAGGTTTCACTGGGGAGCTGCTCCTATCTTCCTAGTCAGTTGTCTGCCTTCTGCTTCTATCACTAACGATTTGCAATACTCAACTAACATGAGAATGATCCTGAAGAAAACATTTCATCTGAAAGCAGAGAGGAATTATTGGTGATGAGCCTTCGGTAGTTCTGTCCCTGCCTTTTCTGTTTTTAAATACACTTAAGCTTTGAGATTTAGAAACTGATGAGTAAAATCAGAGTGATATGATTACTCATTTAAAAGAGAGTGTGATCTTACCTATATATCTATATATAATATATATTTTACATACATAATATTAAGAAGGTATGAGTGTTGCTGTAAAACACTGTGTAATAAGCTTAGAAATCAATCTAATCTCTGAATTAGCATAAGCCATGTGATATCAGCTGCAAAACAAAACTTGGTATAAGCAGACAAAATATTTTATCATTTACAAGGTAATGTGTGTATCTGAAGCAACATGTACCCTAATGACCAATTTGAATGTTTTTGCCTATATTCTTAGCATTTCAAGAACTATATATATTTTACATAGTTATATACGTATATATTACATATAATATATGTATGTATATATAATATACATATACTGTATGTATATATTACATTATGTAATATATATTATACTATATTACTAATATATTTTACATATATCTTATGTAAGATACATCATACATATTACTAATATATTTTACATATATGATGTAATATATATTATACTATAGATAATAAATAAATATATTATGTAATATATACTATATTGCGAATATATTTTACATATATATTTACATTACATATGATATATTTACATTATATAAAATATATGTAATAAATATATTTGCATTATATATAAGATATGTAATAAATATATTTACATTATATGTAACATATATGTAAAATATATACAGTTCTATTGTCCAAATGAACTGGCAAGCCAAGTGATATGCACGTAAATTTTTGATTTACTCAAATATATAATAGTGATGTTATTTCTTGGGGTCATACTAAATGAAAAATAAAATCCATGCTTGACTTCATTGTCCAATAAAATTGGTGTCTCCAGGCACAAATTCCCTCTAAGCATTTCTTTAGGTATATGGTTTTCCAAATTCTGAATCTCTAGAAAAATTGGTTGAGAAATTGGAAAAATTGAGAAAAGTATCATAAAATTCCTGTTAGAGATAAAGCATAAAAATTAACACAGAAATGTTACTAATACTGAAACATCCAGTAAGATCAAGTCAAAAATAAAAGAAGGCAACACTGACTTGGTGAATCCATGTTGAATTCCACATTTCTGGAAATACAAGAGCACACAGGAGTGAAATACGAGCAATCTAAGTCATTTTTTGGGTAGCTGTTGTCCTGTTATAAATGTGCATCTGTTGCTTTGTCTGCTGCTAACGTAAGTGATTTTTGCAAATAAAATAAATATATGTGCATGATATACTTCATAAAAATCTTGAGTGGAGTTTCAAGAAATAACAAGTCTTAGAAGCAAAGTAAGTCTATACATTAGCAATTTTTGTGTCCAGAATTGGTGGGTTCTTGGTCTCACTGACTTCAAGAATGTAGCCGCCGACCCTCGCGGTGAGTGTTACAGTTCTTAAAGACAGGGTGTCCAGAGTTTGTTCCTTCAGACATTCAGATGTGTCTGGAACTTCTTCCTTCTGGTGGGTTTGTGGTATCGCTGTCAAGAGTGAAGCTGCAGACCTTTGCGGTGAGTGTTACAGCTCTTAAAGGCAGCACATCTGGAGTTGTTCGTTCTTCCTGGTGGGTTCGTGGTCTCGCTGGCTTCAGGAGTGAAGCTGCAGACCTTCGTGGTGAGTGTTACAGCTCATAAAGACAGCTTGAACCCAAACAGTGAACAGCAGCAAGATTTATTGCAAAGAGCGAAAGAACAAAGCTTCCACAGTGTGGAAGGGGACCCCAGCAGGTTGCCACTGCTGGCTCGAGCAGCCTGCTTTTATTCCCTTATCTGGCCCCAACCACATCCTGCTGATTGGTCCATTTTACAGAGAGCTGATTGATCCACTTTACAGAGAGCTGATTGGTCCGATTTAACAGAGTGCTGATTGCTACGCTTACAATCCTTGAGCTAGACACAGAGTCACAGAGTGCTAGTTAGCTAGATACAGAGTTAGCTAGATACAGATACCAATTAGTGTATTCACAAACCCTGAGCTAGACACAGAGTGCTGATTGGTGTATTCACAAACCCTGAGCTAGACACAGAGTGCTGATTGGTGTATTCACAAACCCTGAGCTGGCACAGAGTGCTGATTGGTGCACATACGATCCTCCAGCTAGATTGATTGTTGCACATACGATCCTCCAGCTAGATATAAAAGTTCTCCAAGTCCCCATCCAGTTCAGGAGCCCAGCTGGCTTCACCCAGTGGAACCTGCACTGGGGCTGCAGGCGGAGCTGTCTGCCAGTCCCTAGTCGCGCCTGCACTCCTCAGCCCTTGGGCTGTCCACGGGACTGGGCGCCAGGGAGCAGGGGGCGGTGCCCCTCGGGGAGGCTCAGGCCAGGCAGAAGCACACTGCAGGGGGAGGAGCTCAGACATGGCTGGCTACAGGTCCCGAGTGCTGCCCCGCGGGGAAGCAGCTAAGGCCAGGCAAGAACTTGAGCGTGGCAGTGGTGGGCCGGCACTGCTGGGGGACCC
>NW_012105032.1:797866-863355 GCF_000951045.1 Mandrillus leucophaeus
AATTGGAAAAATTGAGAAAAGTATCATAAAATTCCTGTTAGAGATAAAGCATAAAAATTAACACAGAAATGTTACTAATACTGAAACATCCAGTAAGATCAAGTCAAAAATAAAAGAAGGCAACACTGACTTGGTGAATCCATGTTGAATTCCACATTTCTGGAAATACAAGAGCACACAGGAGTGAAATACGAGCAATCTAAGTCATTTTTTGGGTAGCTGTTGTCCTGTTATAAATGTGCATCTGTTGCTTTGTCTGCTGCTAACGTAAGTGATTTTTGCAAATAAAATAAATATATGTGCATGATATACTTCATAAAAATCTTGAGTGGAGTTTCAAGAAATAACAAGTCTTAGAAGCAAAGTAAGTCTATACATTAGCAATTTTTGTGTCCAGAATTGGTGGGTTCTTGGTCTCACTGACTTCAAGAATGTAGCCGCCGACCCTCGCGGTGAGTGTTACAGTTCTTAAAGACAGGGTGTCCAGAGTTTGTTCCTTCAGACATTCAGATGTGTCTGGAACTTCTTCCTTCTGGTGGGTTTGTGGTATCGCTGTCAAGAGTGAAGCTGCAGACCTTTGCGGTGAGTGTTACAGCTCTTAAAGGCAGCACATCTGGAGTTGTTCGTTCTTCCTGGTGGGTTCGTGGTCTCGCTGGCTTCAGGAGTGAAGCTGCAGACCTTCGTGGTGAGTGTTACAGCTCATAAAGACAGCTTGAACCCAAACAGTGAACAGCAGCAAGATTTATTGCAAAGAGCGAAAGAACAAAGCTTCCACAGTGTGGAAGGGGACCCCAGCAGGTTGCCACTGCTGGCTCGAGCAGCCTGCTTTTATTCCCTTATCTGGCCCCAACCACATCCTGCTGATTGGTCCATTTTACAGAGAGCTGATTGATCCACTTTACAGAGAGCTGATTGGTCCGATTTAACAGAGTGCTGATTGCTACGCTTACAATCCTTGAGCTAGACACAGAGTCACAGAGTGCTAGTTAGCTAGATACAGAGTTAGCTAGATACAGATACCAATTAGTGTATTCACAAACCCTGAGCTAGACACAGAGTGCTGATTGGTGTATTCACAAACCCTGAGCTAGACACAGAGTGCTGATTGGTGTATTCACAAACCCTGAGCTGGCACAGAGTGCTGATTGGTGCACATACGATCCTCCAGCTAGATTGATTGTTGCACATACGATCCTCCAGCTAGATATAAAAGTTCTCCAAGTCCCCATCCAGTTCAGGAGCCCAGCTGGCTTCACCCAGTGGAACCTGCACTGGGGCTGCAGGCGGAGCTGTCTGCCAGTCCCTAGTCGCGCCTGCACTCCTCAGCCCTTGGGCTGTCCACGGGACTGGGCGCCAGGGAGCAGGGGGCGGTGCCCCTCGGGGAGGCTCAGGCCAGGCAGAAGCACACTGCAGGGGGAGGAGCTCAGACATGGCTGGCTACAGGTCCCGAGTGCTGCCCCGCGGGGAAGCAGCTAAGGCCAGGCAAGAACTTGAGCGTGGCAGTGGTGGGCCGGCACTGCTGGGGGACCCAGCACAACCTCCACAGCTGCTGACCCGGGTGCTAAGCCCCTCACTGCCCTGGACCGGTGGTGCCAGGCGGCTGCTGTGTGTGCGCCGGCCGAGGAGCCCGCACCTGCGCCGGCGGGAACTCACACCACCCAGCCAGTGCAGCGCACTTCCCCGGTTCCCACCTGTGCCTCTCCCTCCGCACCTCCCCTCAAGCAGAGGGAGGTGGCTCTGGCCTCAGCCAGCCCAGAGAGGGGCTCCCATGGTGCCCTGGGGGTGCTGAAGGACTCCTTAAGCTCCGCCAGAGTGGACGAGGAGGCTGGAGGCTGAGGAGGCACTGAAAGAGTGAGGGCTGCTAGCACATTGTCACCTCTCATCTTGACACGTGATTCTGTGTAGTGCTGTTAACCATGCTAGGAAATCTGAATTCTCAGTTATTTTAATATTACTCAATAATATTTGCTGGTGTTTTTCACTACTTAAATAGGCCAGAGTTCCATGTACATATTTTAACGGAAGCAATGCAAAAAGAAGGTATGAGTGTTGCTGTAAAATACTGTGTATTAAGATTAGAAATCAATCTAAAATCTGATTTAACATAAGCCATGTGATGCCAACTGCAAAACAAAAACGGTTGTAAGCAGTAAAAATATTTTATTATTCACAAGGAAGTGTGTGTATCTGAAGCACATGTACCCTAATGACCAATTTGAAGATGTTTTTGCCTACATTCTTAGCATTTCAACCAATGTCAGTGAAAAATAAAATTTTGTCTGAAATACTTGCATGAAACAACGATCAAGACTATCAAACAGAGCAATAGAGCAATATATGCTTTGTGTGTCGTAATAATTTATTTAAAACTAGATTTAAAATATTCAATAATTTTGATCTTTCAAATTTTGAATTATTTTTTACTTGTCATTTATTTTGTGTTATAAAAATACTGAAAGAAGGGAATATTATCATGCCAATTTTTACATGTATTGAAGTATACAATTTTATAATATACTGGGCTAATGATAATAAATTAAGCATTTGCTATTATATATTTTAATGAGAAATACTTTTGGAACTTTAAGCATAATCTTATATACAAAAAATGATTCACTGCTATTAGGATAACTTAGTATCCAAAATTATGTGGATAAACTCTTATTAAAAAATACATAGTAACCCATGATTTTGAGAATTTCAAAAAATTCTTGGGAATTCTGATTTTGCCTTTCTAATTCTTAAAGATCAGTTGGGAATCTGACAACTTTGACTATAATAATTATTTCTATTCCCAAACAGGCATTAATTCTTAGTGCTTTATTATCTTACATAACAAGACAAGGATAACTAAAATTTGCAATAATTTTCAAATGTGGGCTCCCGCATTTGTATCAGAAAGTATGCTGTGGCCATTATAAAAATAATTTGTCCTAATTCAGAGTTATAATAAAGACAGAAAAAATTTATTAACCATTTACTAAGTGCTAAGCACTGTGCTAAACATTTCCCCTATGTTCTTCCAATAATCTGCACAATACTACAAAGTTATAGGTGTTACTTATCTTCATTTTATAGAGAAGAAAATTTTTATTCTGAGTGATATGCCCATGACAACTCAATTAACAGGAAGACATTTGATCCAAAATTCTCTAATCCTTGAATATACTTTCTAAAAGCCTTATAAAAATAACTATAATGTAGGTGTTGTATTCTTGGAAATTTTAAACTTGTAGATTATAAAAATATTTCTTATTATTTATTCACAGCTTGCGGCCTCCTTCTCATCATTGTCTATACTACCACGGATTTTTTTATTACACTTTTATTCCTGCTGTCAGCTTTAGCTTTTCTGTACAATTAGTGATTCTCTAAATTATTACCAGAACTTTCCAAATATAATATACTTTGATCTCTCGAAAAGAGCATGACAGGAAATGCATTCTTTAAGCTCACAGATGGAATATGAGAAAAATATGACCTCACCTAACAAGAGATAGAAGTTTTTATTGCACATTTTGCACTTTCTAAATTCAAAAACTTTCTTAAAAATGATGAAAAGTCAGTTCACAGGAAGCCATCAATTCTAAAATCTTGTTTGTAAATATAAATAAGAGGCAATATGACATATGGTGACACTCAGAAAAGAAAGTTGAGAATCTACAGGTAGATTGAACAAAATAAATGAGACTATGAGGACAAACTCTTAAAGTTCTTGTTTGCATCTTTTGAAATATCTATGAATTTACTCTATCTGGTATACAGCACTGTGTGATTACCAAGACAGAACTCTTGAGCCACTTGGTCTTGTGTTACATTCTGGTAATCTATTATAGCATAAAGTAGACAGTGTATCAGGTGTCAAAATTATTTTGATAAGTTACTTTAGAGATGGTTATGAGTCTGTCCATGAAGAAAAAAGAGGAAGCAGGTTTACAATGTGCTTAAAGCATATTTTCCAATGAGAAACATTTCAACAACTACTGCTGGCCTAGAAAAATATGACTATAACTTACTTTCTTAGAAATTGAAGTAATCTAAATATTCTGGAGAGTATCTAGACACAGGACAGTGCATGTAAATTATAGCTCAGTGATTGGAGCATTTAGCTGGAGAAGGTAATGAAAGAGAAAAAATAGAAAAGAAAGAAAAAATGAATGACATTCATTTGATTTTATTACACATTAAAATCACCTGTGCAAAAATCAACCAAGTCAAATATAAAACATTGCTGACTCCACAGAACCTCATTTATTCCTGCCTTCCCATATCCACAAAGATAACTACTATACTCACTTGTATAGTAACCACTTTGTTATTTTTCTTTATAATTTCACAATGTAAGCATGTACTGCTTAATAAAATAGTTTAGTTTTAGTGTGGGCTGTCGCTTGAAATTTATATAAATACGTTCAATCATGAAAATATGTTTTGTGACTAGATTATTTTGCATAAATTCATGTTAATATTTAAACATGCTGCTACATTAACTATTATTCTGTTATTTTAATTTTTTATAACTCTCTATTGTAGAAATATACTGCAACTTGTTTATCCCCTCTATTGATGATGGGTATTTGGGTCATTTCTACTTTGAGAATGTTAGAAATAATGGTGTTTTCAACATTTTTGTACATGGATCTTGGTACACATATTTTAGAAATTGTATGTTATCTATATAGTAGAAATCTTAATATATAGATAACATACAGTTTTACTTTCAGTACATAATATGAGACAGTTTTCCAAAAATTGTACCTGTTTGCAATCCTGCTTTATCCTCAAACAGCAAATTTTCAAATTTTAGTTATTGTGATACATGTTTTAATATCTCATTGTGGTTTAAGTTAGCTTTTCCCCTTATTATTTATAGCATAAAGCACATTTTCTTTGATTACTTAAAGAGTATAAAGACTAATCTTAATTGTCAACTAACTAGGCCATGATATTTAGATACTTGGTGAAAATGTTTTTTAGATGTTTCTGTGAAGATATTTTTTCAGGTGAGATTAACATTTAAAACAATAGTCTTTGAATAACTCAGATTATTCTCCATAATGTAGGTGAGCCTCATACAATCAGTTGAAGGCGTCAATAAAAAATATATACATATATTAACCTGCCCCAGACAAAAGAGAGAATTCTGCTAGAAACTGCCTTTGGACTTGAACTGCAACATCAACTCGTCAACTATTCCCTGAGTGTACGGCCTACTGGCCTACTCTGCAGATTTTGCACTTGCCAGCTCCCACAATTGTGTGAGCCAATCCTTAAAATCTCTTTGAAGAAAAGAGAAAGAGAACCATATATATGTATGGCTTTATTTCTCTGGAGAGATTCTGAACAATACAGATGGTTTCTTTTGTAAACACCTATTCTAGGTACTTATTTTTTTGACTACTGGTTTGTCTTTCTTCTTGTTAATTGTCCTGCAAACAGTCCTAAACCCTCTATTCCATTATTTGTGTTGCAAATATCTTGTTCCACCCTTTGACATCATTTTCACTCTCTTTTTTTTTTTTTTTTTTTGAGACGGAGTCTCGCCTGTCTCTTATACACATCTAGATGTGTATAAGAGACAGTCTCAGCTCACTGCAAGCTCCACCTCCTGGGTTCACGCCATTCTCCTGCCTCAGCCTTCCCAGTAGCTGGGACTACAGGCGCCCGCCACCTCGCCCGGCTAATAGTTTTTTGTATTTTTTAGTAGAGACGGGGTTTCACCGTGTCAGCCAGGATGGTCTCGATCTCCTGACCTCGTGATCCGCCCGTCTTGGCCTCCCAAAGTGCTGGGATTACATCTCTTAATATTTTCTAATGAATTACTTTTCTTTATTTTATGGTAAGACATTACACCAACTATTTTCTTTATGATTAGTTAATATTTTGTATTGTTTAAGCAGTCTTACTTATTCCAAGATTATTTAAATATTATATTATCTTCTGGAAACTTTTTTGATTTTTACATTTTGATCTACACCATATCTTAAATTAATTTTAGTGAGTTGTTTGATATAATAAGGCCAGGTTTCTCTTGTTCTTTATAAATATACAATTATATTCACCTGCTTTAACACCATTTATTGAAAATACTGCTCTTTTTTCACTTCCATGAAATGTCACCTTTGTCATAAATATCCATATGTGTTATTGATTCCATCAGTCCATTTGTCGATACTTTCACCAAGACTGCATTGTCTTGATTTCTGTGGATTTCAGTCATGATATCTAGTAGTAATATTCACCCCACCATGTACTTATTTTTAAGAGTCTCTTAAATATTTTTAGCCCTCTTCATTTCCATATAACTTTTAGATGCAGTTGACAGGATTCCTTTAAAATCAACCAAAGAATTCTGATAAATAATACACTGAATGTCTTAATTATTTTATGAAGAACTGATTTCTTTACAGTAGTTAGTCTTCTATTCCATAGACATGGTATATTCCCCCATTTATTTATGTCTTTCTTAATTTTTTCAATGACCATTAAAACTTTACTCTATGGTGGCTGGGCACAGTGGCTCACGCCTGTAATACCAGAACTCTGGGAGGCCGAGGTGGGCCGATCATGAAGTCAGGAGATTGAAACTATCCTGGCTAACACAGTGAAACCCTGTCTCTACTAAAAATACAAAAAACTAGCCAGGTGTGGTGGCGGGTGCCTGTAGTCCCAGCTACTCAGGAGGCTGAGGCAGGAGAATGGTGTGAACCCGGCAGGCTGAGCTTGCAGTGAGCCGAGATCATACCACTGCACTCCAGCCTGGGTGACAGAGCAAGACTCTGTTTCAAAAACAAAACAAAAACAACAACGACAACAACAAAAAAAAACTTTACTCTTTGGTGGTCTTCTACAGTTTATTAGTTTATCCCAATTGTTGGAAATTTTGATGCCATTATAATGGTCTATTTTAGAGTTTCATTTTCTTATTGTTTGCTGGGCAGGGTATGTAGACATAAATGATTTTTGTATATTGGCCTTATAACAAAGATGAACATTAATTAGATTATTGATTCTAAAACATTAACTTTGGGTTTTTTTATGTGTAAAACCATACCATCTTCAGGCCAGCCACTGTGGTTCATACCTGTAATCCCAGCACTTTGGGAGGCCAAGGTGGAAGGATCTTGAGCCCAAGATTTCAAGACCAGCGTAGGCAACATAGAAAAATCCCATCTCTACAAAGAGTTAAAAATTAGCTGGGTGTGGTGGCATGAGCCTACAGTTCCAGCCACTTGGGAGGCTGAGGTAAGATCATCACTTGAGCCCAGGAGGTTGAGGCTGCAGTGAGCCATGATCACCCCACTCTATTCCAGCCTGGGCTACAGTGTAAGACGTTTTTACAAAAACAAACCAAAACAAAAAGATACCATCTTTAAATAATGCTTTTTCTTTGTTTTTAAGAATTTGGCTAGGCGCGGTGGCTCACGCCTGTAATCCCATCACTTTGGGAGGCCTGGGCGGGTGGATCACCTGAGGTCAGGAGTTGAAGACCAGCCTGACGAACATGGTGAAACCCCGTCTCTACTAAAGATACAAAAATTAACCAGGCGTGGTGGCAGGCGCCTGTAATCCCAGCTACCCAGGAGGCAGAGGCAGGAGAATCGCTTGAATATGGGAAGCGGAGGTTGCAATGAGCTGAGATTGCGCCACTGCACTCCAGCCTGGGGCACGAGAGTGAGACTTCGTCTCAAAAAAATAAAAAAATAAAAAAAGAATTATATACTTTTTTCTCTGTATTAAATGGCTGCCCTGGCTATGCTTTCTAAGTAAAATGGTAAATAAAACTAGTTGTATCAGGCGTCTTTGGCTTATTCTTGGCCTTAGTGGAAAAGCTTGTAATATTTCATTAATAAGCAAATTATTTCACAAAACATTATTTGTGCATATTTTAAAGCAAATTAATATTTTCCCTGGATTCCTCTTTTGCTGTGTTTTTATTATGAATGGAAGTGAATTTTATTTATAACATTTATCTGCATCTGTGAGATGAAAGTGGTGAACTTTTAATGTGACAAATTATATTGGTATATATATATATATATTCTTTTTCCGAAATTATATTAAGAAATATTGGCTGCATTTGGTGGCACACGTCTGTAATTTCAGCACTTCAGGAGGCCAAGGTGGGTGGATTGCTTGAGCCTAGGAGTTTGAGATGAGCCTGAACAACATGACAAAAACCTGTCTCCACAAAAAATACAAAGAAATTTGCCAGGTGTGGTGGCACATGCTAGTTTGGAGGCTGAGGTAGGACGATCTCCTGAGCCAAGGGAGGAAGAGGCTGATTATGTCACTGTACTCCAGCCTGGGTGACAGAGTGAGATCCTGTCTCAAGAAAAAGATAAGGAATTTTTTAAATTAAAAAATTAATATTTTTAAACATACAGACTATGAATATTTTTAATGCACCACCTATATTCAACAGTTAATATTTTACTAAATATTTAGTCATGTAACTATTCATCTGGTCACCACTGTAGCCACTCATCAATCTACCTTGTCATTTATTTTAAAATAAGTTAAAGACATTACTACATTTCTCCCCAAGTATTTCAGCATGCTTATGATTAAATTTAGTTCAATAATTTTGTATTAATTCATTTTATTTTCACTTAAGGGCAATGCTATGTGTGATGAAATGTACAAATCCATTGGAATGAAATTATAATTTTATTGTACGGCAATGCCAAAATGTATTTGTATTCATGTTCTATTATTTTGTTGGAAAATCTCACAAGCATAGAAGCTTAAGAAACAAAAAAAGGTCTATTATATCAAATTTTCTGGAGGTTAGAATTCCAGGTATGTATTGGCCAGTTTCTCTCCTCAGGGTTTCAAAAAGCTGAAATCAATGTTCCAGTCAAAGCTTAGTATCATCCTCTTCAGATCAGATTAAGGTGCTCTTCCAAGCTCAGAGTTTTGTATTTGTTTGTTTAAGTGCACAGTAATTAGAAGATTTTTTTTAAGCAGCAAAAGCAGTTAAAGTAAATAAATATATTTTATCCTAAAATATATTTATTTGACATATTCTGAAGTGGCCCTGCCATGTTGTTTTTCACGGGAGAAATTTGCATCTGTAGATCTGTTGATTCATTAATGCAGTCAATACTTCCCTTGTCCAGATCTGAGAAAGATTAACTGAGAATCTAACACCTTTATAGGTCTGAAAAGAAATATTTGCTACCTATTTTCTCTGAAAGCTGCTACCTGTGAGGTTTCACCTACATAACAAGACCGCTTTTGCTAGCCAAGCCTCTTCCTTTCTCCTTCCAATCACCTGTCTTGGCACTAAAACCTGTTTTTGGCCATGCTCTATGCCCACATTCTTTCTGTAACCTCAAGATGGTATATAAGCCTCTGTACCCTATTGGAGGGTTGGGTCTTCATTCTGAAGACTCCCATAGAGTAGACGCATTATTATAAATAGACGTGTATGTCTTTTCTCTGATGAATCAACCTGCCTCATGTCAGTGATTTTCAGTGAACATTAAGGAGATCACAGTATATAAACTGCAGAAAAAATTTAACTGGGACTGAAAAAAATATATCATTCAATGAGCTATAATCTGTCAATTGAGAAAAACGATGAGCCTGAAACCAGCCTCATTGTCTGAGGTGTCACCGGAAGTTCTTGGCCTCATGGCCAAGGAAATCAAGGACTCAGACACTCCAAAGGTGAGGTTAGAGCAGTGGTTAAATAAGTGAAAGGAAGAAAGCTCTCTAGAGCAGAGGGGGTCCCCAGAAAGATGGGTTGCCATACTACAGCGAAATGCAAGGGTTTTTATAGAAAAGCTGGAGGGGAGCTGTGCTTCATTTGGATAAGGTGCAAATTTCTGAATTCTCACCCCACCCTTTCTAGTGTCCATGCGGGCTTCTTAGCCTGAGTTACTCCATGTTGTTTATCTCTTCCTGCTGCACAAGCCTAAAAAGGCGGAGGACAGAACGCTCCAAGGTGGACGTGCCTGGTTCAGGGTAGCTCTTCTTATCAGGGCTGCGTCAGGCCCTCCCCCTGCACAAGCCTGCCTGTCTGAGTATTTCCAAGAAGGGAGGGGACTGTGTTAACTGGGACCCACTGTATCTCTGTATGTCACACAGGAGGCCCCTTTCTGTGTTAGAGCTTGCCTTCATTATCTGTGTTTGCCGCCTCATTGCTTAGGCTGATCTTTCATGAAAGAGAAATGACCTCTTGGTCTACTTTTTGTCAGAAGGCACTCTGCTTTTTGTTAGAAGGGAATTCCTCCGGGGACCCTTGCCCTATCTAGTTGATTTCTCTCTCTCTCTTCTCGTAAGACAACTATCAATCATTTTACAAAGCTTATTTGTCACAGTTAAGGACACGTGCCCAGGAGACAAGTCTATGCCTTTCCCTGAAGATAATTTTGAGGGATCCAAATTTAAAGGGGAAAGGGTGGGATATTGAGAAATAAAAAATTTTCACATAAGGTAGCAGGGGGCGGGGGTAGAAAAATAGTAATTCATGCCTTTTTCTGGCTTAGTGAATCTGCATTTTGTTTTCTTGTTTTTTTTTTTTTTTACGTAAGATGACATAGACAAATGGGGCAGAGGAAAAATGCAAGGAATCTGCATTTTTGCATATGATAACATAGACAAAATGGTGCAGAGGAACAATCAGATACATATTTGTGTCAGGTGGAGGCGGGGGTGAATTCAGCTGTAAAGATAAGCTATCAATTTACATTGCCATGGTAAAATTTTAACAGAAACACCTTAAAGATCTGGGAGCTCGCTAAGAATTTCTTTTTGGGCAAAATATGGGGGAGACATGTAGCTTTTCATCTTGTAGCCATCTTATTTAGGAACCAAAAGAGGCAGGCAGGTTTGTGTGACCCAGTTTCCAGCTTAACTTTTCCTTCTGGCTTAATGAGTTTGGGGTCCCAAGATTTATTTTCCTTTGATAAATCCATGCATGATTATTTTTAAAATGCAGACATTTCCATTGTACCAGTAAGTTTTCTTGTTCATTCCTAGTGAAGTTCCAACCTCATCCACATAGAAACTTGTTTTTTTTTCATTTTACTCCTTGACAACTGTAAAATGTTTATTTTAAAGTTGCATTTTATGACTGAAACCAGCCACAGAGCGTTGACAAGAATTGCGTGCTAGGTTCTGTTCAGAAATAAAGTTATAATTAAGCTTTAATTGGGCTACACTTTGACTCACTTTCTTGTTGCTAGAAGTCTGACCATTTGCATTCCCATTGTTCCTGTAGACAGGATCTCTGACATTAGAATCATAAGGCCTTTTTTTTTAAGGATCACATGTTTTTTTCAGGTCCTGAATTCCAGAAACTAGTTTAAAGACCTCCACAGAGGAATGAGATCATCATGAAAATACAACTTTATCTCCCTGTACCATCACTTCACTCTGCACTCATTGACCAATCAATAATCTCCACACTTTGGACTACTCCAAAATTCTTAGAAATCTTAACTTCAAATTCCTGGGGAAGATAGGTTTGATGTTTTCTCACATCTCCTTTTGCAGTGACTTTATGATCAAACATCTTTATCTGCTGCAGCCCAGTGTCTCAGCATATTGAGTTCAGAACCTATTATAGTTACAGAACATTAATACATAGATCCCGTAGGAATCTGAGTAACCTATATACTTCTGGGTTTTGTTCATTTTGCTTCTCTCCTCAAATGCCTATTTTAGATAGTGTTTTAACATTTTTATTTTGGAAGTTGTTCGTAGAACTATTTTGAGGTTCGGAGTTGTCATATGTTACCAATAAGTGTTTACGTTTGCTTCCGCTCTTGGTATTACTAGCGTTCTGGCGGGTCTTCCTCCCCCAGTCCACTGATTCAAATGTCAGTCTCCTCCAGCAACATTCTCACAGACACACCCAGAAATAATACTTTATCAGTCATCTAGCCATCCTTTAATACAATCAAGTTGACACCTAATATTCACCACTACAGAGCTTATGCCCAGGCGTAAGTGAGGCAGCATAAGAGGGAGAGAATTATCTGGTTGACTCCTCAGAGGAAGTTGGAAAGGCAGTTTTAAGGGGGCTACAGTGGGAAAGGAGTGATATTTAGGCATATGGATGTGGGGAACACCTGCACAGTTTGATAGCATGCTTCTTCATGTATTGCATGTCTCATTAGCATGTTAAATCTCTATCATTGAGTGTGATTTTTAATAAAGCTAAGGTTAAGGATTAGCTACTTTACTGGCCTTGTGCACATGCAGGAAATAGAGTTAACTTCTGTTGCAGGAATCGGGAGACTGGATAGACCAATGGGTGGAACAGGAGGATATTGTTAGGTGGCCAATGACTTAGCAGATTCCCGAACAAAGACAGGACTTGACTTTTATACACACTTTTGAAAGGGGGTTGGCTAGTTTGAATGGTGTGGCAGGAATTTGATGACGTGAAATCCGTGGGGCAGGCAAGCGGGTTTACAGAAGCAGAACAAAGGCAGTTAATTAAACTATGACAGGTCTCGCAACCCAAGCATAGCTTGTGACCTTGCAGCTGCACTGTAGGGAAAACAGAAGCTTACAAAACTTGTAAAACACAGGTGCTTTTAGAAATAGTTATGAGAAAAGAATTTGTTTTTTTCTTTTCTTATCCTTGCTCTGGGCAGTAGGGGTTGTTGGGAGTGTTTCTGGAGCTCATTCCTTTGTGCTCTGGCTTTAGAGATAGTGTTATCAAGGCTCTGCCAGGGCCCTGCCTATTGCTGGCCTTGGAGCGAGTCAGCCAAGTATGGGAAAACGTGTTTTTTCCCTTTTTAACTTTTGCTTCACTTCCTTGAGTAAAATTTATGGTGAAAGCTGCACGTTGTAGCTTCCTCAAGGCCTTGCAATCAGTGAGTATGGCAATTTAAGCAATATTGATGATGCAAATGTTCCTGGATCCATGAGGTCTGGCTGCTTGTTCTCGTAGTCCAATAACAAGATGCAGACAGACTGGGAAAGAAGGTTTATTTCTGCAACTGGTTACAGGGAGAACATCGGAGGAACTCACCATCCCAACTCAAAGTTGCAATTATTTTTAGCATATATATATTTGTCAAGCTTTTTGCTTGCCTGCAGGAGTGTTTCTTAATCAATCTAATCTTAACTAGGGGTCTGCAAGTAGGTAAGTTTATTAGATTTGTTCCTGAATGGACGAGTATGAGAAAGTCCAGGTGAGATTTTAGTGAGTTTGTTTTACATTCTAGCCCTTGTACTTGCATTAGTTGTTCCAGTTCTTTAAAGTTTAATTTATATATTCATCAGAATTACAGTAAAGTGTTAGTAAAAACTGGCTGCTGTGGCTGCTAATGGAAATCTGGCATGCCACACAAGGTCCAGATGGTCTAGTTGAGATCCCTGCTCACCACAGGGCCCCCCATCAGCTTTCAGTAGAAGTCCTTGGTGGCACACAGGGTGATGAGTGCCAAGTTCCATATCTAATATTTCTCAATGGCAAGAATTAACAGAAATATTGTACTACCGCTTGTTGTGCTATGTATGTCTGTGTATATGAGTATGCATTGGAAAGCAATATGTTTCAAGAAAATAGAGTGAGGATTACAAGGCACAGATTTTATTGCTGCATCTACCAATGTGCTATGTGATCTTGAGCAATCATTTATTCCCTTTGACTTAGTGATAAGCTGTTAACAAAATAGCCATGATAATTATCTTTAGTTTGTATCTGAGTTAGTATGACAATTAAATGAACTAACTGATATGAATATATTTGCTAATTTATTACATTTGTTACATTATTAGTAACATGTGTAAAGTATATGCACTTCTATATTTTTTAAAGAAATAACTATGGTTAAAGAATCGAAATGTGATTAAATTGATAGCAATTTATAGTACTTTATATTACTTCAATGTTTATTGACAAAGGCTACATTTATATCAAAATAATATTTTTTAATATCAAGTATAAACTAGTTTTAAGTGCAGTGTGTCTATCCAAAAAGTCATTGCAATATACAGCATAGCAAATTAAATTATTTTAAGCAATCTTCACTGAAAAGTCTCTGTTTTCTCTCATCTCTCTGCCATCTCTAACTGCAAATTTGAAATACTCATCAATACAGCAAAGTTTTCAAGAGCATGGACTCTTGAGTTTAAATCTTAGATCTGCAATTTACTAATCATGTGACCTTTAGCAATTTCTATACCTTATATTTATTTCTCATTTTTAAAATGAGTATAATGATAGTATCAACCTCACTGGATTATTGTGAATATTAATTTATAAATTTTAATGAAGGTATTTATAATATTACCTAGAACATATTAATAGCTCCATAAATGTTCACCATTTTACCATCACACTTTACCTTGCCTAAAATTCCTTTCTATGGTCAAGTAAAACCCTTCAAAAATATTCAATTCTATTTATCCTCAATTTCCAACATTTTGCTGTTCATAATGTTTCATAATGCTAAGGAACATTCAACAGACTAGTACAATCTTTTACTCTCACAATTCTTTCATCCTTTGTCATGCTCGAGAAAAAATATGTAACTCAACAGGAAAGAGGTCTAAAGATCCTAAGGTAAAGAATAAATAAAAACCAAAGCCTGTGAGTAACTCTGGAATCTACCACTGAAAGAAGATGCTTTTAAACTTTGGTCACAAGAAAAACTTGTCTTCTACAGTACTAAATTTTAAGAAGAAGCATGATGCTATATTTACTACTGATAACCATTTTATGACTATATGAGGAACCAACCTTGGGGAAGATGGAAAGTGAATTGTGTCTGAAACTGGGCTTTGTGGGTTTGATTACTAGGCTGCTGTGTGACTTTGGCAGATTATACAGCTTCTCTGAACTTCAGTAGTTTTTGGTATACAGTGTAAGGATAATAATGGTAGTTGTATCACAGTGAAAAAGAACAGGATGTGTAAATAAACATAATTTGGTAAAGTGCACAACTCGTACTAAATACTACTTTTAACATTGTTATTAGAATAAAACCAATTCTATAGAAAATAGTGGAGAAACAGAAAGAACCTGATTTCTAGAAGACAATATCAAATCACTGATTCAACTAAATTGAAAACTACACACCATCTGTACTCCCTGTTATGTGATAGAGTAAATTACTTTATTCTTCAAGTTAATTAAAGTGAAGGGTTTTACTAATCACAGCTGACAGGTATATGTGTGTATACAGATATATATCTTTTTAAAATTTAAATGAGAATGTTTCAAAAATATGTTTCACATCTTGTTTTATCTTTTTAACAAGATAATGTATTTTTAATTTCTTTTTGATCAGTACAGCTATATTTACCTTATTCTCTTTAACAGTCACATACTATTCCATTGTATGGTAATACCAAAATGTACATATATTAGTTTTCCATTGTTGTGTAAAAAAATCTCAGAAATTCAGCAGCTTAAAACAACATACATTTATCGTCTTAAATTTCCTGTAGGTCAGAATTCCAGATATTGGATTAGTCAATTATTTCTCACAAGCCCTAATAAAAAACTGAAATCAAGGTACCAGTCAAGTCTGTGATCTCACCTGGAACTAGAGATTCTCTTCCAAGCTTAGAGTTTTGTGTTTTTTTGCTAAGATGGCAGTCATTTTGGTATTTTTTAAAAAGTAACAAAAGCAGTATATAAACTATAGAAAAATCTATATACAGTTGAAAACATTTTTGAAGTAAGAAAAGTAAAACGTTATATTCCCACAACCCAGAGATCCCAAATAATAACACTTTAGTGGGTATCAGCTTTTCTATTGACACATATATATTTCCTTTTATACATATCTATGCATTTTCAATCAAAATGTAATCACAATGTTCATATTGCTTTGTAACATGCCATACTAGTTCCCCCCTCATTAACAATCTCTGCCTTTCCAAAGCAATACAACTTCATCTCCTCTGGTACCCATTCTTGCTTCAAATCCTTAGTCGACTAAAAAATGAAATTCCATGTGTGTTTAGCTCTCTGGAAGCTCTCCATACCTCATTCTTTTAGACCTTTATGAGTACTTCATTGGAAAGGCGTGATTGAAGCATAAACAATTGTGTAGAAATGTGATTGTACAAAAAGGGGTATAATCTAATACTAATAGGCTGAGTGGGAAAAATTCACAAGATCTGTCCATTCTGATTCCTCTTGTCCTCTCTGTACATCATTCTTTCATCTAGGGCTTGGGACAGGACCTCTTCTGAAATGAGAATCATATGACTTACAATTAGACAAGGTGGTTGGATAATTTCTTTATGCCCACCTCCAAGACAGAAAGGTAGATGAAAATTTCTGCCTTGGGGAGAAAAAGTAGCAGATGAAAAAAGGGCAGCAGAAGAACAAAAAGAAAGAGATTCTGTTTTCTGAGACCTGCTTGTGAGGGCTAGAGCAATACAACCATTATAACAGGGGCTATGGGAGTTATGAGCTACAAATCATGGATTAAAACAAATATACATATGTCATAATATCACAGTGGCCTTTCATGTCTCATTTTTACCCCATAACATCATGTTTCAAGGTTTGTCTGAGTTATAGCATGTATCTGCACCTAACTCCTTTTAATGGCTGAATGTATTTCATCATATACCATATTTTATTTATTAATTCATCTATGGAAACTTGCGCTTTCTTCACTTTTTGAATATTGTGAATAATGTTGCTGTAAACACTAATGTATGAATTTTGTTGTAGACATATATTTGCAATTCTCTTAGATATATAACAAAAAGTAAAATTGCTGTGTCATATGGTAACCCTATGCATAACATTTTGAGAAACAGAAATACCGTCTTTCCCTAGAGAGTGGCTTTCCCATTTTATCTTGCCATCAATAATTTATGAGTTTTCTCCTACATATCCTTGCCAGTGCTTGTCATTTATCTTTCTATTATTACTTTTGTCATTATTATTGCCATCTAGTGTGTGTGAAGTAGATTCTGATAATGGTTTTGATTTGCATTTTCCTAATGACTAACAAAGTTGAGAATATTTCATGTGCTTATTTGACATTTTTGTATCTTCTTGGAAAAAGTGTCATTTAAATTATGTGTCTGCTTTTATTGTGTTATTTCTCTTTTTTATTTTTAAAAATTATTCGTGTATTCTGGATACAAGTCCCTTGTCAGATCTATGATTTCCAAATATTTTCTCCCATTCTGTGATTAATTTTTTGTTTTTGGGTTTTGGGTTTCTTTTACTTTATTGATAGTATCCTTAGAAACATAAAACTCTTTAATTTTAATGAAGTTATCTATTTATTGTTTTATTATTTGTATGTTTAGTATTATACCTAAGAAAACTTTGCCAAACAAAAGATCTTAAAGAGTTACATACATGTTTTATAATTTTATTTCTTACATTTATTGCTTTGACCTATTTTGAGGTAAAATTTTATATGCTGAAAGAGTGCAACATCATTTGTTCGAAATGGTAATTCAATTATATTTACACACTTTTAAAAAGTCATTTGACTATAGCAATCTGGATTTATTTCTGAAATCTCAATTTTATTCCATCTATATATATGCATATTCTTGTCTCAGCATCTCACTGCCTTTACTTCTGTATCTTTGAAGTAAGTTTTGATATTGAAAATGTGAGTTCTTCAATTTGTTGCTCTTACGTAAAATGGTTTGGACTAGTTGAGTCCCTTAAATTTCTATATGAATTTCAAGGCTATCTTGTCAATTTGTGCAAAAATGCTATTGAAATGTTAATAGATTTCAAATGGAATCTGTAATTATCTTAGACAGTGTTTGCCATTTTAATAATATTACATCTTCTAATCCATTAACATCAGAATATTTTTCTTTTTATTTAGCCTTTAAATTCTTTTCATGATGTTTTGCAGTTTTTAATATGAGAGTTTCAAAGTTGTTTAATTAATTTATCTTAAGTATTTTATCTCTGTGATGTTATTGTTAATATAATTGTTTTTGTATTTATGTTTTCCAATTAATTGCTACAGTACAGAAATATGATTGATTTTTGAAGACTCTCAAAACTATTTATTAGCTTTAATAGTAGATTCTTTGTAATTTTTCATTTACAAGATTATGTCATCTGCATAGAGACTGATTTACTTCTGTCTTTCCAATCTAGATGCATTTTCTTTCTTTTTTTCTTTGCCTAAATGATTCAACTAGAGTCTTAAATTAAAAAAAAAAAAAAAGTTGATATCGTTCTCTTTTTCTTTTAGTCTTTTAGCAGTAAGTCTGATGTTGTTAACTATGGATTTTTCATAGATGCCCTTTATTGGATTGAGGAAGATCCTGTCTATTTCTATCTTCTTGTTTGTTTTTATAATGATGGATGTTTAATTTTGTCAGAAATTTATATATATATGTGTATATGTTTAATTTTGTCAGAAATTTATATATATATGTGTATATATATAATTTTCCCTTTTTTCGATTAATATGTTGTATTATTTTGACTAATTTTCTTATGATGAATCATAAGTATAATCCTGGAATAAATCACCCTTACTTGTGTTTTATTGGTAGTGAAACTGTACAGTCTGCAGCAACCTCAATTCTTGCCTCCTCAGAAGAAAGAATTAAATTGAGAGGCATAAGGCAGAAGGAGTGACAGAGGCAAGTTTTAGAGCAGGCGTGAAAGTTTAATAAAAAGTTCTGGAGAAGGAACAAAAGGAAGGAAAGTGAACTTGGAAGATGGCCAGGTGAGTGACTTGAAGGACAAGTGCCCTATTTGACCTTGGACTTAGGGTTTTATATGCTGGCCTATTTCTGGCATCTTGTGTCCCTTTTCCCTGGATTCTTACTTTGGGGCGGGCTGCCCACATGCACAGTGTGTTTATTGGAGTTGTACACATGCTCACTTGAGGCATTCTTCCTTTTGCTAGTGGAATGCACCCAGAAGGTTATATACTAGTTAAACTCCACCATTTTCCCTCTTAATGTGCATGCTTGACATCCCTCACCTAACTCTGAGATCTTACTGGGAAGCTGTTGATTATAGTTACAGGTGTTTTTACCTATTGAGAAAATGCCTTTCCCTTCTGCTGACTGCCACCAATTGTTATTTTCGGGAGACAGTTAGCAACTGCCTGACCATCACCTAATGGTTACCTGACTTTGCTAGTGGGGTGTTTGGGGAGACTGTCTCCTGTCCTGCTCATGCCTGACTAGCTATCTACTGTAATATGTGGTGTTAGTCATTTTTATAGGCTGCTCAAATTGATTTGTTAGCATATTGTTGAGGATTTTGTGTCTTTATTCATAAAGTATATTTTCTTATGACTTCCTGGTTTTGGTGTCAAATAATGTAATACTAGCTATGTAGAATAATTAATCTCAAAATATTTTCTAGTTCTGTTGCATTTTTGTTGACTCATTAGTTATTTGGTAGTGTGCTGTTTATTTTCCACAAATTTGTGAAATTACATTTTTGTTTCTTTTTTTTTTTCTAAATCTACCTTTATTCCATTTTCAATGAAGAATACACTTCGTATTATTTAAATCTATGTGCCTCTTGGAACATGTCTTCAACACTCAGGCAATGGCAACTCTGCTTCAATCTTTACTTCCTGTTTATGCAGAGCCTCAGTATCTGTCAGAGTTGACAGCTTAAAGCCTTCTGAGGTCACTTCTGAGCATGTGTACTGACCTGATTATTTATACAGTTTTCTATATATGTGCCCTTCTGGCTTCCCAGAAATATGTCAGAACTTCCCAAAATACTTATAGACATCTTATTCTGCAACTTTTAATTTTAAGCTTTTAGTTAGTGTATTTGCTTCAAGTTTTATATATTACCTCAGGCATCCATGAAATTAAACAATTGCCTGCAATAGTTGTTAACAAATGCTTCTAGGAAGAAGATTGCTCATGTTGGGCAAGCTCTAAGTTGGGTAAAATGCACACAATATTCTTAGTGAGGTCTTCCATGGAACTAAGACAGAGACCAACTAATGACCATTCTCTGAGAATGAGGTCTTGCAGAATCTTCAGTGTCATTTTTATTTTTTGGTTTCTGCCTGGCTACTGGTCTTCATTGGAAATATGGGCTGTTAGTTTTCAGTTAAACTGCTGAGCTAGAGAGCAGGATATTGGACCAAGGCAAGTTAAAAGATTGCAAAGATCAATATTATTAAATTTTTTTTAATAAAACATCTGAGGATTTTTTTGTAATTTCTGTCATTCTGAAAAACTTGATTCTGACAATAGTTGCCAGTTTTCTTTTTTTTTTTTTAAGAAGAAAAGACATTTTGGAGGTTCTTACCATTTCTACTGAGTTATTTTCATTGATTGGTGGAAAAATTTAATTTTCTGTACTCATAGCATTAATATTTCCACTTTCTTTTCTCTTTTTCTTTTTTTTCTTCTTCTTCTTCTTCTTCTTCTTCTTTTTTTTTTTTTAAACAGAGTCTTGGTCTGTTACCCAGGCTAGAGTACAGTGGTGTGATCTCAGCTGACTGCAACCTCCACCTCCCAGACTCAAGTGATCCTCCCACCTCATCCTTCCAAAGCATTGAAATTACAAGAATGATCCATGGTTCCTTGCCTTCCATTGTCTTACTAGATACTAACCAGAAACAATTCTAGGAACCTAGCCACTTTTGCCACACCATCCTCTACATGTCCTGAACATTTGTACATTTAAGATAAACAAGAGTATCTCTCTTGTGCTTTGACATTCTTCTTTTTCAGAAAGACACAGTCCTTTTTAAGGGCTTGATTGATTAGGTGAGGCCCACCAGGATAATCTTTATTTTGATTAATTCCTACCCAGCTAATTAGTAACCTAATAATGGGGTTGATATTCAATTGTATTCACAGATTTCATATGTATTCAAAAGGAGGGAATTATATAAGGAGTCATGAAGTGAGAATGCAGTGGAAATGCACATTAGAATCCTGCTTACCCCAGTATTTAATAATATGCTCCTAATAGTGATTAAAGTATTATTTATATTATAATATATAATAAATAATAATTTATAGAAATTAATATATTATTTAATTACTTACTAAACATTCCTAGATGTGAAATGGCTGCATCAAGAAACATGTATATTCTAATTTTGAGAGGTATTGCCAAAATGCTCTGAAAAGTGAGTTTTCTTGGTTAATTTCATGTTGTTATTACAGAATATCACAGACTTGATTATTTACAAATAAATTTATTTCACACAGTTCTGGAAGCTAAGTCTAATATCAGAGTGATTGCATCTGGTGAGGGCCTTCTTCCAAAGTCATCCCACAGCAGAAGTTGAGAGGGCGAGAGAGGAAGAGAGACAAAAATATTGAACTCGCATCCTCAAAAGCCCTTTTATAATCAACATTAATTTATTTATGAGGGTGGAGCCTTCATGGCCTAATCATCTCTCAAAGGTCTCACCTCTTAATATTGTTGCATTGAAGATTAAATTAAAAAAAGTTTTCTAGGGAACAAAATTAAACCATATAATGGTTGATACAATTAATACTATTATCACAAATAATAATTTTAGCTCACCTTAATTGAGTGCTTATTTTGTGCCAGGAAGGTTTCTAATAGCTTTACATATTTTCTCATGATTAATGTTTCAAATCTTAAAGTTTTAGTATAAGAGATTAAGTGAGAATCTAATTTTAACTTTTGCATGTGATATGGTTAGGCTTTCTGTCCCCACCCAAATCTCATTTTGAATTATAATCCTGCAGTGACAAGCTCAGTTGTGG
This sequence comes from Mandrillus leucophaeus, assembly GCF_000951045.1. Lineage (NCBI taxonomy): Eukaryota > Metazoa > Chordata > Mammalia > Primates > Cercopithecidae > Mandrillus > Mandrillus leucophaeus. Next base: position 819,524 of record NW_012105032.1, read on the forward strand.
AGACCCTAACCCAGCGACACTAGAGGAGTTAAAGACACACACAGAGAAATATAGAATGCAGAGTGGGAATCAGGGGGCTGACAGCCTTCAGAGCTGACAGTCACGAACAGAGTTTTATCCACATATGTACTGATAGCAAATGAGTGATAATCACTGTTTCTATAGATTATAGATTAACTAAAACAGGAAACAAGGGAATGGGCTCTGGCTAGTTATCTGCAGCAGGAACAGGTCCTTAAAGGACAAATTGCTCATGCTATTGTTTGAGGTTCAGGAACACCTTTAGCAGTTTTCCGCCCTGGGTGGGCCAGGTGTTCCTTGCCCTCATTCCGATAAACCAACAACTTTCAGCGTGGGCGTCATAGCCATCATGAGCATGTCACAGTGCTGCAGAGATTTTGTTTATGGCCAGTTTTGGGGCCTGTCTATTGCCAGATTTGGGGGCCTGTTCCCAATGTAATCCCCATAATCCCCATGTATGAAGGGAGAGACCAGGCAGAGGTAAATGAATCATAGGGTTGATATCCCCCATGCTGTTCTAGTGATAGTGAGTTCTCACAAGATTTGAGCTCATGGTTTTCTAAGTGTTTGGTAGTTTCTCCTGTGTTCATTCTCCCTCTTGCCGCCTTTTGAAGAAAGTGCCTTGCTTCCCCTTCACCTTCTGCCATGATTGTAAGTTCCCTGAGGCTTCCTCAGCCATGTGGAACTATGAGTCAATTAAACTTCTTTCCTTTATAAATTGCCCAGGCTCAGGAAGTTCTTTATAGCAGCACAAGAACAGACTAATACAATATGTATTTCTTTTCTATTACTTTTCCTGTCAGTAACGTGTTCTCTCTTGAGAATAAATAATGAGCGGAAAGTTGACCTCATTTTTAATGGAAAGAAAAATTTTCTCCTCATTTTCTAGATAAAAGAACAAATTATTATTGAATAAACAGAGAAAATATGATAAATCCTCCAACATAGCATTGAAATTAATTTCTACCCACAGAAAGAAAAGCTGAAGAACAATGTTATTTCATCATGTCACACAATATCAGGTGAGCTGTGTGTCTACACAGAAAGTAGGACATAGCAATATTTGAAGGTGAATTTTTTTTTTTTTTTAATTGAGACAGAGTTTCATTCTTGTTGCCCGGGCTGGAGTGCAATGGTGCAATCTCGGCTCACTGCAACCTCCACCTCCCAGGTTCAAGTGGTTCTCCTGCCTCAGCCTCCCAAGTAGCTGGGATTACAGGCATGCATCACCACACCTGGCTAATTTTGTATTTTAAGTAGAGATGGGGTTTCTCCATGTTGGTAAGGCTGGTCTCGAACTCCCGACCTCAGGTGATCCACCAGCCTTGGCCTCCCAAAATGTTGGGATTACAGGCATGAGCCACCACTCCTGGCCAAAAGTAGTATTTTATTTAGAAATTAAGAAATACCTAGAATAATTTTTTGTAGTGTATATCAAACATATTTTTCTGTTCTAGATATATTTATCAAAGCTGTGCCAAGGGTTCCCAGATTCTGTTTATTTCCTCAAAACACTGACCTTCTACCATGGCATAGAAAATATTTATTAAATCAACAGCTTTATTATACTTAAAGTATTATTGTTTTGTACATCAAAATTATGTTTTTCTCAGTTCTAAATAGGTTTCATTTCATAAAGTGATTCAAATACTAAACATCAGTGGGATTTATATATTATTCAAATAGAACCGACTTTAATTCTCATGACTCTTTATATCTTTTATTATGTGTATTTTATTAGTTAAAAATCCATTACATCATTAAGGTACAACAAAATAACAGCAGACCTAAGGTAGCTATTTAAAAGCTATTAAAGCTTTATAAACTCACTGTATATTAAATAAAGATGTATATTAAAAAAAAAATCTAGACTTCCCCTTCCAGCTCTAACATATAAGGAGCTTTTATGTGGTCACTCTTAACCTTAAAAACATACAAAAAAAGACAAGTTGTAAATAACCAACTCCACTTGGACCATCAGATAATTGAGGTCACAGGGAAAACTGCCATCTTGAAATCTGGAGAGATAGGGTAACACAGAGAATTATCCCAGAGAACAGCTTATTTGGAAAAAGAGTCAGAGTATCCAAAATCTTTAGCAACACTCAATTTTCATGAACTACTGGAGGATCAGTGTGGAAAAGCTTGATAGTAAAATAAATCCTGTGATCCAGTATTACGGATGCCCACACACTTTTACAATTTCTACCTCCTGTAACCCCGTTAGGCATTCATGGTGAAGAGCCAAGAAAAATCTGCTTGTGTTTCCAGTAGTTGAGAAAAAAATAAAGTATCCACTTTGAAATATGCCTAGAGTGTTCCCTATAACAAAGGCATAGATCACAAGAGTATCAAAGACTTATCCAAACTGGTAGAAGGATAATTATCCATATTCAGGCCCCTCTAGGTTTCCTGTCTCACCGCAGTCAAGGGACGCAAGCTCACTTAAAGACAGAGCTATAATCAAATAATAGAATGCTTTCTTTCCCCATTCCTTACCATCACAGCAACAGAGCTCTTGTGAATAAACAGTAAATTACAACTGAAAGAGCCACAAGACACTGACTCTATTTAAGAAATTGTTTATGAGAAAACCTAAAAATCAGCAGGAGAAATAGACATGGACAGTAGAGAAAATTGAAGCCTTTGGCATCTACAGTTACAGCAAACATTAGAACACAGCATAACTCCCAGCCAGACTAACATTAAACATTACACTAAAAGCATAGTTAAATTATTTTTTTGTTATTTAGTATAACATATCCAGCTTAAAAAAAGTACAGATGATAGTAAAAGGCAGGGAAATATACAATCTGAAGAGACAAAACAAACCAAATTTACATATGACACATATTTTGGAAGTACCAGATATAAAATTTAAAATAATGATGATTAATATGTTAAGAGATATAATGGAACATATGGACCACATGAGAGCACAGATGGAAAATATAACCTGAGAGATGGTCTCTAAGAAAGAATTAAAACAAAATATCTAATAAAACAACACAAATAATGTCTTTGGTGGGCACATCATTACGGTGACACTGCTAATAAAAGAATAAGTGAGGATAAAAATATGTCAGTAGACATTCCCCAAACTGAAAACAAAAACAAAAGAAAATAAAAAATCAAGAAAAACACATCTAAAAATTGTTACAATTTCAAAATGTGTAACACAGTTATAAATAGAATAGAGGAAGAGAAGATACCAAAAGAGAAGAAATATTTAAAGTAATAATAACTAACTTTCCAAAATTAATGTCAGACACTGAACTGTAGAATTTAGTTAGCTTAGAGGACACCAACAAAGGATAAATACAAAAAAATCTAGAGCTAGGCATGCAGTCAAACTGCAGAAAATCAAAGGTCAAAAAAAAATGCTTCAATGAAGAGAGAGAATAAAACATTTTAGTTGTAGATGTGTAAGCCTAAGAATTACATTGGGCTACTTACTAGAAACCCAGTAAGCAAGAAGAGAATGAAGGTTGAAATATTTAAAATATTAAAATAAAACTACAAATATAAAAGTTTATGTCATGCAAAACATTATATGTTGTGGTAAAAATAGAACTTTACCTCTGTTCACCTCCTCCCAAAAATTCGTAACTCCAGCTAATCATGAGAAAAGCATCAGTGAAATTACAATACAGGGTCATCCTACAAAATACCTGATCAACAATTCTCAAGGTTGCCCAAAACAAACAAACATAAAATATGGCAAATTGTTACAGCCAAGAGGAGCCTAAGAAAACATGACAACTAAATGTAGTGTGGTGTTCTGGATGGAATCTTGAAAGAGGAAAAGACACTAGGTAGAAAGTAAATAATTCTGTTTTTCATCTGGATGACAATGTTCGAAGCTTTGTGGATCCATTCCATGGTGAGGCAAGAATATCTTATGAAAATGATAGCACAAAATATTCTAAAGTCTCTGAAAATTACCCTAAGGTATATAGAAAAATGATGAAAGATTTATTCAAAATAATAAACTATAATCCTAAGAACTGTAAATCATATGTCATTTGAGCCATAACCAACTTTCTGCCATGACCTCAGCTCAGTTTGATGTAATCACCCCTCTGAGCGGGTATGGCTAAAAAGATGGGTCAAACTTCCTACCAAGGGTTGCCACTTCTGACCAGGTGGGGCAAAATGACAGCATTTATTATCTTTAACTACAAGTTGAAGAGGTTAAATTCCAGTTTATTTTATTTATTTATTTATTTATTCATTTATTCATTTATTTTGTGGCCAAGAGGAAAGGGGCTCCCTTCCTCCGCCCAACCCATACCCACAGGACAAGCACTGTTTGTCAGGCACATCAGACTGATATTTGGACCCACAGTGCTCTAGATCCAAGTGTCTGGTTTGGGAGAGCTACTATGCCGTGAGAGGCAACCTAAAAGGACAAGGGACTACTCTCTTACATAATTCCCAGAGAGTTTTCCCAGGACAAGAGGAAGTTGAATAACGAAAGAGAGGTTCAGACCTCTCCGCAAAATAACTGAATGTATATAAAACAGTGTAGCGAAGTTCAAATATAAGTACTCCCCAAAATAATAACTCCTCTTAATTATGCAACACAAGCTTAACCATAGCCAATAAGTTCACCAGGGAGAAACAAAGAGAACTAGTTCATTGGATAGAAAGAGATAGCTAAGAAGAGCCCTTGTTGGAAAGAACAAGTGTCAAAGTTTGGCCTCAAACACCACCCCTGTCCAAATTTAAGTACAGCAGACTACGGAGCAATTTGTGCCATGACATTGTGAAAAAATAATAGAGCAATAAGCCAGTAAATAGCGGAAACTAAGGGACAGAACATGAATATCAAATGTAGCAGACAGCTAAATAGAGGGATTGAGACAATAAAAAAGGACCCTAAAAAAAAAAAAAAAAAAAAAACACTGTCATTCTCAAATGACTGCACATCCATTTCCAAGGCTATATTCTCTGGGGAGTCACACCATAATTTTCACACGGCAAAGGAAATACACTTCCCTAAAATAGCCTGTACAAGTCACAAAACAAGCAGGCACCAGAGAGGGGGGAGAGATATCAATATCTAAAGTTGTTATAATGTATTCTGTAAAATTTTCAGTTTTCTACCAAAAATTAAGGGTAACGTGAAAAAACATAAATGTGTGACCAATATACACACAAAAATGCAGGGAAGAAAAACTGCCTGTGATAGTGAGCAGTGTGAAGTCAGGTCTAACAATGAACTTCAATGTAGCCATTATAATATGTCTAAAGAACTAAAGGAAATAATATTAAAGATATATAGAGAAACAGAAGACCTTTTAAAACATAGGACATTTTTTTTAATGAATCTTCAGGAGTTAAAAGTAGCCAGAATGAAAAATGTATTGCAGGAGTTTAAAAACAGATTTGAAATTGCAGAAACAAAATCAGCTTACTTGAAGAGAGATTGATAAGGACTATGCAACCTGAAAAACAGAGAGTAAATAGAACACAAATGAATAGAACCCCAGAGAATTGCAAGATACCTTTTAGCACACTAACATACACATACTAGAAATGTCAAAAGGAGAAGAGAAACAGAAAGATTAAAAAATATTCAACAGTGTATGGCTGAAAACTTTTCAAATTTGCTGAAAAACATTAATCTACATATCCAAGAAGCTCAACAAATTCCAAGTAGTATAAATGGAAAGAGATCCACACCAAGACACATTAAAATAAAAATAATGAAAAGACGGAGACAGAAAGTTCTGAATGCTGCAAGAAAAAAGTTTACAAAATGACTCCCCATATCTTAGAGGAATCCAATAAAGTTAGCAGCTTTCTTTCCCTCGGGAAATGGTGATGAGTTATCAGTGGAATGACATTTTTACAGTACCAGGAAAGAAACTGCTGAGCAAGAATCTTGCATCCAGTAAAATTATCTTTGAAAATGAAAGAGGAATAAAAATATTCACAGATGAACAAAATCTGAGAGGATTCATTGCTAGTACATTTACTTTATAACAAATACTAAATGAAGTTCTTTAGGGTAAAAGTGAAACAATGGAAAGTCTCTGGTCTCATTGTCTACGTTGTAATCTGAGCTCGTGGTCTCACAACCAGAAAACTAAGGAACGTAGACCCAAAGGGTGAGGTTGGAGCAAAAGTTTAATAAGCAAAAGAAGAAAGCTCTCCGCAGCAGAGAGGGGTCCCAGACAGGTTGCTGTTTTACAGTTGAATCCAAAAGCTTTTGTAAGAAACCCATATTGGCTCTGTAGCCATTTGAGTAACTTCTATCAATCAAACTTTCTTCACAACTCCCCCTTATCTATGTAGTTTTGGGTATGTCTCTAGGCAAGCACAATGCACTGCTTCTCTTGTTCGTGTAATTATGGATTTGTTTTAGGTAAGCCCCCCTTTATATGCCTGAAAAGGGGAGCAAATATATATGTTTTGTTTCTGGGAGCTCGCTAATCACACAAAGAACATAAGGGTTCTGTGCTGCTTATCTGTGCAGGTGCAGCCTGAGTTTTCCCCAGGCTGCTCTATTTTTGCCTCTAGCTTTGATTTTTCAGGCAGGCTGCTTCTCTGAGGACCAGCCTTAACTGTTTACCTAACTGACCTTTTCTTCTCCCTCAAAAGCAAATAAGCATGGACATAAAAAATTATGAGCATTGTTAAAGGTAATTTTATAATTGCAAAAGACAATGTGTATGTAGATTGTTTACTTCTCTTCACTGGTTTAGTTAGCAATTGCACAAAACAATACGTATATCATTGTATATTTTGGCCTGTTAAATATAGAAATAGAATGTATTTGACAATGAGACAGGTAACCAATAGCATAGAGATGGCAGGAGGGAGCAAAATTGTATTGGATTAAGAAAGTGCTACTTGAACGCATATGCACAAATGAAATAAAAACTAATAATAAACACAAAATTAATATTACAATGTCTGTAATTATACAATTTGTTTTCTCAGTTTCTTTAATAAATATAAAATTATATAAACAATGATTACAATAATGAATTTTTGTGTTTGTAAGATATATGGATATAATGTGTGTAAAAATAGCAAATAAAGGGGAGTTAGATAGAGCTATATTATAGTAATATTTCTATATATCCATGGAATTAAGTTAGTTTAAATCTGAGGCAGGTTATGATAAATTAAGATACATATAGTACACCCTAGAGCAACCGTAAAGATAATGAAATATAATTTAAAAAATTAAACAATAAAAATGTTACATTAAAAAATATTTACTTTTTACAAAATAAATAAATATGAAACACAGAAACAAAAAAAGACATGAAACATATACAACACAAAAGGTAGAATGAAAGATGTAAATTTGACTATAACAATAAGAAGAGTAAATGTGAATGGAGGAAACAATCCTGTCAAGTGGTATGGATGGTCAGACTGAATTTAAAAACAAGATACAACTATATACAATCTACAGGAGAAACATTTTAGATTCAGATATACAAACAGGTGAAAGTAAAAGAGAAAAGAATGGTATGTTATGCAAAGAGTAACCTTAAGAAAGTTGGAGTGAATATTATAACATCAGATAAAAAAGTAAAACAGAAAGTGTGATGTGTTACAATGATAAAAGGGTCGGTCCATTTGGAAGTTATAACAATAATCAACATTTATGCACCCAACAACAGAATCCCAAAATACATGAAACAACAACTGATAGAATTGGGGGGAAATCTAGACAATTTAATTATAATAGTTGGGGAATTTACTATCACCACTCTCAATCATGGGAAGAAAAACTAGTCAGAAGACTGAAAATGAAATAGAAGTCTTGAATCATATACACAAACTAGACCTAAAAGATTTCTACAAAGAATTGTTTATAGACTTCAACAACAGCAGAATACACATTCCTGGGGCATCAGAATATACATTTTTCCCAAGTGCAAATGGAACATTCACTATAATAGAACGTGTATTAGGCCATAAAAACTTAAAAATATGGAAGAATTAAAACCATAAAAAGTATCCTCTCTGGCAAGGTTTGGTGGCTCACACCTATAATCCCAGCACTTTGGGAAACTGAGGTGGGTGAATCATGAATTCAGGGTTTTGAGACCAGCCTGGTCAACATGGTGAAACCATGTCTCTACTAAAAATACAAAAATTTGCTAGATGTGGTGGCATGCACCTGTAGTCCCAGCTAATCAGGAGGCTGAGTCAGGAGAATCGCTTGAACCCAGGAGGCGGAGGTTGCAGTCAGCCTAGACTGTGCTGTTGCACTCCAGCCTGGGTGACAGAGCAAGACTCCGTCTCAGGAAAAAAAAAAAAAAAAATCTCTGATCACCATGAAAAGAAGTTGCACATAAATAAGAGAAAAAAAATGGAAAATTTACAAATAAGTAAAAGTATAAAACACATTACTAAATAGTCAATGGCTCAAAAAAGAAATTATAAAGGAAATACAAAATTTAGTATTTGATAGCATGACAAGATGAATACAGTCAAAAATAATTTATTGTACTTCTAAAATAACTAAAGCAGTATAATTGGATTGTTTGTAACTCAAAGAAAGAAAAAATGGCTTCAGGTGATGGATACCTAATTTACTTTGATGTGATTATTATGCATTATATGTCTGTTTCAAAATATCTCATGTACCTCATAAATATATACATCCACTATGTACCCAAAAGATTAAAAATTAAAACAATTAAAAAATACTTAGAGATAATAAAAATAAGATACAAAAATATATGGATGTAGCTACAGCAGTACATAGAGGAAAATTTATAACTGCAAAACACCTGTATAAAAAGGAATAAAATTTTCAAATAAACAATTTAACCATTCACTCCAAAACACTAACAAAATAAGAGAAAAGTAAAACCAAAGTAAGCAAAAGAAAGGAAACAATAAGGAATAAAGTACAGATGAGTAAAATAGAAAATAAAAAATAGAGAAAAACTAATAAAACAAAATGTTTATTCTTCTAAATGATCAATCAAACCAAAAAAATCTTCAGATCAATTGCCAAGAACGAAAGAGAGTAGACTCAACTTACTAAAATAAGAAATGGGCCGGGGTGGTGGTTTACGCCTATAGTCCCTGTAATTTGGTAGACCAAGGTGGGAGGATTACTTGAGGCCAGGAGTTTGTGGCCAGCCCGGGCAAGAGAGTGAGACCTCTTCTTTACAATAAAAAAATACATAAATAAATAAATATTTAAAAATAAAATAAGAAATGAAATATGAAGTGTTAATATTACTACTAGTCTTACATAAATAAAAGGAAATACAGAGTTACTACGAATAGTTGTATGACAGCAAACCAAATAACTTAGATCAAATGAACATAATTTTAGAAATATCCAAACTAGTAAACTGGAGACCTAAACAGAATATCAGAATATTCCAATCCATAGTACAAAGTATGAATTAGTAACAAAAAAAACTTTATGTGTAAAGAAGTCCAGTCACACTTGTGTTCACTATGGAGTTATACCAAAGAGTTAAAGAAGTAATATTAATTCTTCACAATGTCTTTCAAACAAATAGTAGAGTCTCTTTGCAACTGTTTTTATGAGGCCATTATTATCCTATTACCAAATCAGACAAAGAATCATAAAGAAATAAAACTACATACTCATATTGCTTATAAATCCAGATGCAGATATCCTCAACAAAATACTGGCTAATTGAGTTCATCAACAATTATAAAAGATGATATACCATTACCAAGTAAGATTTGTCAAAGGAATAGTTGGTTGATTTAATATCTCACAATTAATTTACATAATGTATCATATTAATACAATAAAAGAAAGCAAACACTAAATCATCTGAATAAAAACAGAAAAATAATTTAACGATATTTAACATCCTTTTATAATAAAATCCCCAAAAGCTAGGAAGAGGAAGGAACTTCCTGAACCTGATAAAAGATATATGAAAGGTTCACAGCTAGAATTATACTTAATGGTGAAAAACTAAATGATTTCCCCATAAGATCAGGAAAAGATAAGAATAACAATATATTCTTTCACCACTTCTATTTATTATTGTACTGGAGGCTTAATCCATTACAACTGGGCAAGAAAATAACATTTAACAGATCCAGTTTGAAGGAATGAGCTAGGAGAGTAAAAGTAATGCAGCAGGAATCGCATCATGGGCATTTGGGCCATTTTCTCGTGCAACTTGGTGCCTTCAGGAAATTTGTGAGCCCAATGTCCTGTATGGTATTACCATTTAAGGGAATGCTGCTGTGCATCCCCAAATGTATGGCTTTGTGGATAAGACACTCAGGTAATAATGGGCAGCTTAGATCTCATGGTAATTTGGGGGCTCATATTTGAGCTTTAATCTGTACTTAAACCTTGTAGCAAGCTGAAATCTTGTTCTTAAAAAGAGAAGAGTTATTGGCAGAGAAGCGCAGGACTTTACTTCAAAATCCTGAAAGACTTCACTGTAATTCACCTATAGGGACCTGCCAAAGACTCCAAACAGCATCTTTCTCTGCCTCTGATAATTAAAGCACAATTGAATATTTCAGATGGATCATATGGCCTAAGTGTCAAAGCAGCTTTCACATCAGCCTTGAACTGTTGCAGAACGTTCTCTTGTTCTGGTCCCACTCAAAACTATCAGCTTTTGGGATCACTTAGTAAATGGCCTTAAGTAGCACACCCAAATTAGAAATATGTTTTCTCTAAAATCAAGAGCCCCGCTAGACATTATTACTTATTTTAGGTTTTAGGAGTGATTGAAGAAACAATGTATTCTCCACCTTAGAAAGGATATCTCAACATGACCTACACCGTTGAACTCCTAAAAGTTTCACTGACCTGAGATGTTCTTGAATTTTTGTTGGATGTATTTTCTACTATCTACCACTCAAATGTTTAATGAGACTTTAGAGTGGCTACTAGGTCTTGTTTACTAGGTCCAATCAGCATAATATCATCAATGTAATGGATCATTGTGACAGCTTATGAAAAGGTGATGTAAATCAAGGTCTGTGCTGACTAAATTATAAGGGTGCAGAGTTTTATGCTCCTGAGGCAGAATAATAAAGGTTACTTCACCAATTCAAACTGCTTTTGTAAGTCTTTATTATTAATAGATATTGAGAAAAATTCATTTACAATATCAACATTCACATACCAACTAAAAGAAATATATTCATTTTCTCAAGCAATTAAACCACATCTGGAACAGTAATGAGTAGAGTCACTATCTGGTTATGTTTATTATAATCTGTTTTCATTCTTCATGATCCATTTACTTTCTACCCAAGACAAATAGGAGAGTTGAATAAAGATATCAAAAGAATCACCATGCCTGAATCTTTTAAGTCCTTGATGATGGGATTAATCTCTGCATTTACTTCAGGAATGCAGTGCTGCTTCAACTTCACTATTGTCCTACAGACAGGCAGTTTTAATGACTTCTATTTGACATTCTCTTCCATAATAGCCCTTACTCCACAGTCCAGGAAATCAATGTGGGCATTCTGTTAGGTACTGAGGATGTCTTTTCCTATTGTTCATTTTGAGAGATAAACCGTAGAATGGGTTTGGGCATCCACTATACCCACTGTGAGATGGACCTGGGCTAAAACCTTATTACTCACCTGACTCCACAAGCCCTTACTCTGACTAGTGGAGCACAGTGACAATTTGCATCTTGTGGAATTAGTGTGACTATAGAGTTAGTGTCCAGTAATCACCAAAAAGTCTGATTACTTATTTTCTCCAATACACAATCACCCTAGTAAGAGGGTTATTTGGTCGGTTAGCTGAAACATAGACCAATAAGTTGGTAATTTACTAGAGCCCTTTCTAAGCCCTTGGGCTACAACATTGAGTATAGAATCTCTATTATGGGCTAATATTAATAAATTCAACCTGAACCAATTTTATATTCCTGCTGCAATATTATAAATTTAATTGAATTTATAAATTTATACTACTACGTAAAATTATATATAATTTAAAATTAATATAATTTAACAATTTATATAATACATAGATGTATAATTCAATTTGTAATTTAAAAATTATAATTTTTCAGATTTAATTTACAATATTATACATCTACACCTTTAATATCTATTTCTATACAATTTCTTGAGATTTCAGTGTATTCATTGAAGAAAATCATGCAGTTGTTTTGAAGTGTAGTGCTTCTCCTAGTGCTTCACACTTTGGACCTCACTCTTTAGGACCTGTTAGAACTTGAACATAGTTCTAATTCCAGACGAGACAAATAAAGGTGCTGTTGGTAGGTTTTGAATAAGGAAATATATATTTATTTATTTACTTGAAGTAATTATCCCACATGATTGTGGTGGCTCACAAGAGTAAAATCCATAGGGCAGACCAACAAGTTGGAAACTCTTGGATTTTTTAGTCTTAGGTACAATTTACTCTTCAGAGAAATCTCAGTTTTGCTTTTAAGGTATTCTACTGATTGGATGGTATCTACCCACATTATAGAGAAAAATATCCTTTACTTATATTCAGGTGGTTGTGGATGATAACCATGTCTATAAAATTCATTCATAGCAATCCTTGGATTAGCATTTGATTGAAGAGCCTAGCTAAGCTGATATGTAAGACAAACCGTAAAAGCATACAAAAACTTTTACTCAAATGTTCAATGCAGCATTAATAATAGCCAAAAATTATAAACAACTTCCTATCCACTAATGAATTAAGGTGTAAATAAAATGCGGTATATCCATACAATGAAATATTATTCTAGCATAAAAATGAATGGATTGCTGATACATATTACAATAAGGATAAACCTTGACAACACTATGCTAATTGAAAGAAAACAGTTGCAAAGGATCACCTATTATATGTTAATATTTATATGTAATGTTCATAATAACCAAATCTATGGAGACAGAAAGTAGATTAGTGATTGCTTAGGACTGGGGAGGATTGGGGAATTAATGAGTGATGGCTAAGAGGTAAGGGGTCTTTTTTGTGGGTAATAAAATGTTCATATTTTAAAATTGATGTGCTGTATACACAACACACTAAAAGTCCTTCAGGATTTTGAAGCAAAGTCTTGCCCTTCTCTGCCAATAACTCTTCCTTTTTTAAGAACAAGATTTCAGCTTGCTATAAGTCATTGAATTTGACACTTTCAATAGGTAAATTTTATGGTTAAATAAACATACCTCAATAAAGTTGTTAATAATGAAAGAACAGTGTGACACAGCTGACAAATATAAACTATGAAATTTAGTTAATAATAATGTATCAAAATTGCTTCATCTATTGTAGAATATTCACAATACTAAAGATGTTATTAATAAAAAGGACTCTGTAAAGTTAAGCAAGAATTGTTTGTACCATCTCAAATTTTCTGTAAATCTAAAGTTGTTCTAAAAATAAAGTAGATTAAAATAAATGCAGCATTCAAATATAAATATAACTATGGATGATGTGAGATACTGACAGACTTATTCATTGATTTTTTTTATTTTAAGACAGGAAAATAATCTAATGGTTTAACTTTCACTTAAGAATTTCCCATGATAATTTTAAAAAACAGCTTTTGGTTTTACCTAAGTTTCATTTAACGTCTGTCTCTTTTTTGTTGTTGGAATAGGTAGGGATATGTAAGTAAGAATTGATAGACAGGGTAGAGAGCCAACAAGTAGGACTTTTCATTTATTTAGGGTCAAGAGTCTCTGCAGATTTCTCAAGGTTGGAATCAAGTAATACTGGAGTCCTCCTAAAGTGAGCAAGTTAGATGAACAATAGAACAGGTAAGGTTTTAATCATATCGAGGGTCTGGGAGTCAGCAATAATGGAATAGCAGATAGGAGGGCAAATCTAGCTCTCAGAGTCAATCCCATCAAGGGGCATCAAAATGTAAAAAAAAAAAAAAAAAATAGCATAGATATGCCCTAATATACAATACTGGTTCTACCACGTGGAAGATAATTTCAACATGGATTTTTAAAATGGATCCCAAAGCAATACAAATTCCAAGACATATGATCAAGAAATTGAAAATTTTTTGACAGAAAGAGCAAAGAAAGAAGATTTGGATTCCAAGCTTATTCATTGGAAAAAAATCTAGGCATGAATTTTCTGCTTAAGTTTCAAGAGTGTTATAGAATTTACGTATAACAAGATTGAATTCCAACATAGTAAAGATAGTATCTGAAGAACAGCCCTAGAAGTTAGTCAAAGCCAAAATTTAATACCCAGTAAGGAAACAGAAATTTGTGAAAAGTGAATACTAGCAATTGCTAAGAGAACTCATTCATTTTTAGAACTTCATCTTTAACTTCTTTGTAATCAATTCCCAAATCTAATAATACTTTAAACCACTCACTTGATGTTATATCTAATGCTTATTGGGCATTTTTCTTTGACTGTTAAATGTTTTATCTGTGTCTCTTGAGATAATTATATGGCTTCCCTTATTTAGTTCCTTGTTGGTGAAATAAACTGAGTGTTTTTCAAATATTAAACCTACACTAATATTATAGTACTTCATGCATAGTATAAAAATTTATGAGTATACTTTAATTTTTCCCCTCCTGGCCCTTCAATATATTGCTCCTATGTCTTCTTGCTTGCATTTTTTTCTTGACCACAAAACTATTGTCATCCCTATCTTTGTCCCTTTGTATGCAATGTTTTGTTGTTGTTGTTGTTGTTATGGATGCCTTTAATTTTTTTTTAATTTGTTGCTCTATTTTAGCAATTTGATTATGATGTAGCCTTCTGGCATTCATGAATCATGTGGTAGGAAAACTTTCAGAATGGTGCCCAATGATCCTGCCTCCTGATGTTCATGTCTTTGTATAATATTGACAATGAACTGAAGCTAGTAACTCATGTGTGAGAAATTGAATATAGCAACACTAATGGGATGCCAATTTAGAGATGAAGTTTCAAGAATACTGTGGTTTTTGCCTCTGGCACTTTTCTCTTATCATCTCACTCATTTACTCATTTGCTCTGAAGGAAGTCAACTGCCATTGAAATGGGAGAGTTCTTGGTCCCCCCTTGCAGGATGCGTGACAAGGGTGTGGCTTGTCTCTTTGACAGCCATGCACTCAAACCCCTTACAGTAGAGGAAGCACATGGATGGGCAATTACATAAACTGGGGCAAGCACTTTTGGGCTCCAGCCCCATGGTAGTGTCTATGGGTGGATGCCTGCCACTCTCAAAGCCCAGTAGGCATGTTACAGTACTCTTTTAGCTCTGCTTTCCGCAGATAGCTTAAGTCTTAACCAGTTCAGTGCCCTCTTGGTACCCAGCTTCTTGTCCAGTGTCTAGGAAGAATCAGGTCACATGGACAAATTGAAGGATGGCAAATGCAGGGTATTTTATTGACAGATGGAGGTGGCTCTCAGCAGGTTGGATAGGGAGCTGGAAAGGGGATAGAGTGAGAAGATGATCTTCCCCTGAAGTTCATCCATCCCACAACTGATCTCTCCAACTATCTCCAGCCGAACTTCTCTGGATGTTCAGATGCTCCTTCTCTTCTCTCTTTCTCTGCCATGCCATTCTGCCACTCTTCTGCTCATCTGCTCTTCTGTTCATGGATCCTGGGGTTTGGGGTTTATATAAGTACAAGATAGGGGGGCATGGCAGGCCAAAAGGCAACATATGGGTGCCTGTTTCCATTTAGGGCCACGGGTTTCCAGGCTTCAGGTGCAGCAACACATAACTAAGTTACCTTCGCATAATGTAATAACTTCATGTTTCTTTTGCTTGATGTTAACTCCCTGAATTGGTAGTTTTAGAATTTTCTTTCAATTTGGCAAATTTTCAGCCATTGTATTTCAAATATTTTTTTTCCTCTAATCCCTTTCTGCTCTTCTTCTCTGAAAATTCCAATTACACATATATTAAGACACTTGAAATAACACTAGAGTTCATTGATTCTCTGCTTTTTTTTTTAAAAAAAAGTCTCAATTATATGCTGGGAAGTTTCTACTGCTATATCTTTAAGTTCATGAATCTCTTCTACTGCAATGACTGATTTTCTGTTGTCATAGTAAATTCAGGCTGCTATAAAAAATACCATATACAAGGTGGCTTGTGAAGAAACAGAAATGTATTTCTCATAGTTATGAAGGCTGAGAATCTGAGAGCAGAGCGCAAGCATGGTCAGGTTCTGGTGAGGTTCCTCTTTTGGATTGCAGAGAGCCACTTTCTTATGATATCCTCACATGACAGAGACAGAGTGAGCTATCTCTTCGGCATCTTGTTTTTAAGAACACTACTCCCATTTCTGAGGGCTCCATCCTCATGACCTGGTTGCCTTCCAAAGTCTCCACCTTCAGATACCATCATATTGGGGATTAGATTTTAGTACATGAATGTGGTTCCGGACGCATTCAGTCCTTAACAGTTGCTCATTCTATTCACACACACACATACACACACACACATACACACACACACACACACACATATATACACATACACACATACACACATATATACACACACACACATATACTGAATATATATAATATGTATTTTATATATATAATTTATTTTTTGAGACAGTCTTGCTCAGTCACCCAGAGTGGAGTGCAGTGGCACGATCTCGGCTTACTGCAACCTCCACCTCCCGGTTTCAAACAATTCTCTGCCTCAGCCTCCTGAGTAGCTGAAATTACAGGCACCCGCAACTACACTTGGCTAATTTTTGTATTTTTGGTAGAGACATTGTATTTCTTATTCTCTAAGGTTTGATTTGTGTCTTTGAAATATCTTCCATGTCTGTGTAAAATATTTTGTCTAATCTCATAATTCTAAAATCTGTGTCAAATCTGGGTCAGTTTCAATTGATTAATTTATCTCTTTACCATGGGTTAAACGTTTTTGAGTCTTTGCATGCTTAAGACACTTTTATTGGTTGATGTATAAATTGTGAATTTCACATTATTCAGTGCTAAATATTTGTGAATTCTTCCAAGCATTTTTGAGCTTCATTCTAGAACACAGTCAACTTACTTGTAAGAGTTTGATCCTCTTGAGTCTTGTTTTTAAGGCATTTTAGGCAGGCTGAGAATAATGCTTAGCTTAGGGTTATTTCCCGTGACTCAAAAAAGACACGAATGAGTACTTCTTCCAATCTTCCGTGAATCAAAGACTTTTTTGTCTATCTTGTGGAAACAGAAACTATTTTTGGTCCTGTGTGACCACTGAGTACTGTCACCTCTATTCATTTTTTACAATTCTTTTTCCACCCTAAGGTGGTTGCCTTTATGAATGACAGTTTTCAGCTGACAATTCAAGGACTCTTTGCAGATCTGCAGATTTTTTTTTTTTCTTTTCAGCTTTCTCCTCTCCAGCACTCTGACTGAAAAAAAATTGAGATGCCTTAACCTTTGTGGATTCTATCTTCCACTCAGAAAGTCTGCTTTGCTCTTTCTGGGGTCTGGAGACTTATGCAATGCAGTAACTGGTGCAATCAGAGTCTCGTTTGTTTATTTATTTATTCAGATCACTGTCCTTTGTTGCCTGATGTACAGTGTCTTGTAAAACTGTTGTTTTATATATTTGTCAGTTTTTTGGCTGCTTCATGTATGAGGGTAATTCTGGTTTCTGTGCCTCCATCTTGGTCAGAAGTGTAAATTAACACATGTCTAATTTTACTGTATACATTTTTTATAATCTTACTTTCTTATTCAGTTTTATTGTTGACTAATTTGTGAGAGACTCTCTACAACATCTTTTATAGTCAGAATTCTTTTAGTATTGCATATGTGACTAAGTAGTTGATCATTAAAGTCGTTTGACAGGCATTCATTTAAGTTTCTTATATTTATTCCTTAGTAAACATCTATTGTGCGTCTACTATTGTAGGTTCTATAGAGATTATAGAGGCACATTAAATTTACATCCTCTTTCAAAAAGCTTATATTCTCATAATCATTAAACAAAACACATTAGATATAAATAAGGCTTATTAGAGAGATATAAAAACTATGCACAGAGTTACAAAAATTCAATGCTACATTTTTCTGTGCAAAACCTAAGCAGACTTTCCACATCCCACAACATTATCATTTGAGATATGCATTTATTGACATATTTGAATAAAATTACTTCTACAAAATTGATAATAGGCCCGGCGCGGTGGCTCACGCTTGTAATCCCAGCACTTTGGGAGGCCGAGGTGGATGGATCATGAGGTCAGGAGATCGAGACCATGGTGAAACCCTGTCTCTACTAAAAATACAAAAAAAATTAGCCTGGCGTGTTAGCAGGAGCCTGTAGTCCCAGCTACTCAGGATGCTGAGGCAGGAGAATGGTGTGAACCCGGGAGGCGGAGCCTGCAGTGAGCCGAGATCGCGCCACTGCACTCCAGCCTGGGCGACAGAGCGAGACTCTGTCTCAAAAAAAATAAATAAATAAACAAATAAAATAAAATAAAATAAAATTACTTCTACAAAAATGATAATTGCTTGTTGGTTTTTGTATACAAAAGAAACGAATGTGCTTATTTCACATTGCATGCATATATCAAAACTTCTCATGTACCCCATAAATATATACACCTACTATGTACCCACAAATATTTAAAAAAAATTTTTAAAAGAAATGGGCCAAACTATTAGCAATTACTCTATTCTTTCGGTGAATTAGGGTTCTTCAGAGCAACAAAACTGATAGGATATAGACAGATAGAGAGATGGACAGATAGATAGGCAGAGATAGATGAGAGAAGGTTTACCATGGGAATTGATTCACATGTGTGTGGAAGCTGAGAAGTCCCACAATAAACCACCTGCAAGCTCAAGAACCAGCAAAGCTGTTAGCTAAGTCCAAGTTCAAAGGACTGAGAACTTGGGTGGCTGCTGGTGCAAAGCTTAGATGAGAAGATGGGTGACCCAGCTCCAGAAAAGCTAACAAGTTCACCTTTCTTCTGCCTTTTTGAAAATCTGAGCCCTGAATAGATTTGGTGCCTGCTCATATTGGATGAATGCAGATTTTTCTTACCCAGTTTACTGACTACGATGTCAATCTTTCCCCAAAACACCTTCACAGATATAACCAAAAATAACACTTTACCAGTTATCTGTATTTCTCTTAACCCTGTCAGGTTGACACCTAATATTAGCCATCACACATCCACTCCTCATCCACTTGGCACCCATACACGACTCCTTAAATGATAATTAATCTCCAGATAAAGACAATAACAATCCCATAGTTCCACCCAACATTACGCAACTACCTTGCTTACAATCATAAATGTACAAATATCTTCACCAGAAAAGAAGATAAAGTCCTTGAGTGACATTTACTCTTCTGATATCCCTTAACTTAAATATTATAATTTAAAGTTAATATTACTTAAATCCTGATATAAAGTCAATAAATCTTAAGTTTCATGATAAAGGAATAATGGAGAAAAAACAAAGATACTTGATTAATAGATGTACATATATATATTTATACATACACACGCAACATAATGGCATTCTTATTAAAAAGAAGGACATACTCATGATAATTACAGTTTTCAGTAGTGTAACTGTTCATGTGGTCTTAGTTGGTATTTGTAACTATTTTTTTCTACTATACATTCTGTATTCCCTTTGCCTCCAGGAAGCACCTCAGCAAGTGGTAGTTTTTTTTAACCTAGTAGGGCAATCCAAATCTTCATTTCTTAAGGGTCTGAACTATTTACAGTCCTGCCTGGATTATGTTTTTGCAGTTTCCTATTGACCTTCATCACAGGGCATGGTAGCACTAAGAGACACCCTAAAGAATCTACTGTATTCCAGGAATACTCTTTCTTATCTCCATTGTGGATAAATAGTTCAATTTCTTTTTGATAGTCTGAATCAATTACCCCAGCCAACAGCATACCTCGTTTGACTTACAGACTGAAAGGCCTGAGGAACTGGAAATAACTTCGTAACACTCTTAACTTCCAGTTCAATGGAATCACTATTGTGCCTCCCAGTGAAAGTGTTTCTTCTTCTGGAACTAAGATCCCTAAGCCGGCAGAGCATACGAAAACAGAAAGCAAAAATTTTGTAGTTGGTCACTAGGAGTAATTGTGAGTTGTGTCATGCCCATTTCTACATCTTGATTCCCAGACCAATGAATTTTGGTAATGGGAAAAACAGTATCATATATTGGACACTGATTTATGGCATATATCTCCTTCTGGAGAACCTTGGCCTAGGTCTCCTAGATATTACCACTTAGCCAGCACTGGTACTGAATATTGAATTGTTATAATAAATATTATTAATAATTAATAATTTCAAAAATTATTCCATTGCTGTATCAAGCCAGTTGCTTTGGTATGGTGAAGAACATTGTAATACTAGTAAAGTTCATGAGCATAAACCCATTACCACACTTTTTTGACTGTGAAGTTAGTTCCTTGGTCAAAAACAATACTGTGTGGAATACTATAATTATAGATAAAGCATTCTATAAGTTCAGGGATGGTAGTTTTGGTAGAAACATTGAGTACATAATAGGCAAATTTATATTCAGAATAGCTGTCTATTCCAGTGTCCTATTTCATTTACATTTATCTAAAGAAATACCTGAGGCTAGGCAATGCATAAAGAAAAGAGGTTTATTTGGCTCACTGTTCTGCCAGCTATATAGGATGCATGGCACAAACATGTGCTTCTGGTTAGAACTTCAGGAAGTTTCCACTTATGGTGAAAGGGAAAAATAAATTGATGTGTGCAGATCACATGGTGAGAAATAACCAAGAGAGAGAGGGGATAGAGGTGCCACATTTTTTTTTAACGATCATATCTCACAGGAAGTAAAAGAGTGAAAAGTCACTCATTACTGCAGTAATGGCACCAAGTCTTTCATGAAGAATCCACTCACATGACCAAAACACCTCACACCAGGCCCTACCTTCAACACTGGGGATCAAATCTCAGCATGATATTTTGAGGGGGCAAATATCTAAACTATATCATTCAGTAAATGCAAAATGCTGGCCCTTTCACGATAGCAGTGGTCCAATGTAATCAACCTACCGCCAGGTAGCTGGCTGATCACCCTGGAGAATGGTGCTGTACTTGGGGTTCATAACTGGCCTCTGCTGTGACAGATTGGTTACTCAGCAATCGTCATAGCCAGTTTGTCCATGGTGAATGGAAGTCCATGTTGCTGAGCCCATGCAGAAACTCCATCTCTGCCACTGAGGCTCCTTTGTTTATGAGCTTATTGGGTGATAACAGAGATGGCTGGGAACAAGGCTTATTGGTATCAACAATATAGGTCATATTTGATTGTTAAACAATCAATTTGATATTAAAATTTTTTCTCTGCTGAGGTCATGCTTTGTTAAGCATTCATGTGAAACATAAACATCTTTGTGTTCTTTGTCCATTCAGAGAGGTCTACCCACATACCTCTTCCCCAAATACCTTTGTAACCAGTTTCTCAATCAAGTTCTTTCCCAGTTCCTGACCATCCAGCCAACACTTTGGCTATAGTCCAGGTGTTGGGTATGGAATCTCATATCTGGCCATTTTCCTTTCCAAGCAAAGTACACAATCTCGTACACTGACTGAAATCCTGCCCACTTACAAGATTTTCCTCCACC
This sequence comes from Mandrillus leucophaeus, assembly GCF_000951045.1. Taxonomy (NCBI): domain Eukaryota; kingdom Metazoa; phylum Chordata; class Mammalia; order Primates; family Cercopithecidae; genus Mandrillus; species Mandrillus leucophaeus. The sequence goes on from NW_012105032.1 coordinate 841,100, forward strand.
ACTGTCCTTCAGGAATATTCCAGAAAGGGGCTATAGTACTTTAGCTGTTAACTTTGGACTGGTGCCTGAGTATTAAGCAGAAAGATCTGTGAACAAGCCCAAGTTTCTTCTTCTGTCAACTAATCATAGGGGATATTAGTTTCTTTGTGTTGCTACACAGGGATATCTGAGGCTGGTTAATTTATAAAGAAACTAAGTTTATTTGGCTCGCAGTTCTGCAGGCTATACATGAATCATAGTGCCAGCGTTTACTTTTGGTGATGGTTTCAGGAAACTTACAGTCATGGTGCAAAGTGAAGGGAAGCCAGTGTGTTACATGGTGAGAGAGGAAGTAAGATAGAGGAGAAGGGGTTGCCTGGCTGTTTTGAACAACCGGATCTCATGTGAAGTCCTAGAGTGACAACTCACTAATTACTGCGAGGACAGCACCAAGACACTCATGAGGGATTCACCTCCATGATGCAAACTCTTCCATTAGGCCTCACCTCCAACATTGGGGACCACATTTCAATATGAGATTTAGAGGAAACATACATCAAAACCATATCATAGGGTACTACCTATAACACTATAGGTGAAGGATGGGAGAAAGAAGTCAGTGTAGCAGGAGTAGGAATCATGGACATTTAAGCCACTTCTACATTTAACTTACTTGTAGCCTTTACGGACTACTCAGGCCTGATATATATGGAAGAAAAAAGGGTTAATTTAATTTTGCAACTTCATTTATGGATTTTTTTTGTAAGACAAGGGAAAGAAATATGAAAGATCAGCTTATTTTGTATATCTCCACACACCTAAACAGAACTGATTTTCAACAAAGGTACCAAGAATATCCGGGAAAAGTCAGTCCACAATAGCTGATGATGGGAAACTGGATAGCCACATGCAGGAGAATGAAACTAGACCCCTGTCTCTTGCCATATACAAAAAGTGAACCAAAATAAATTAAAGACTTAAGTCTAAGACCTCAAACTATGAAACTACTACAAGAAAACTTTGAGAAAAATCTCTAGGACATTGGTCTGGGCAAACATTTCTTGAGCAATACCCCACAATCACAGGCAACCAAAGCAAAAATGGACAGCAAATGATACAATCAAGAAAATGAAGAAACAGTAAATAGAATGGGAAAAAATATTTGCAAATTACTCATCTGATAAGGGATTAATAACCAGAATAGAAAAGGAGTCCAAACAATTGTATAGGTAGAAATCTAATAACCAAATCAAAAAGTGGGCAAAAGATTTGAATAAGGATTTCTCGAAAGAAGACATACAAATGGCAAACAGGCATATGAAAAGGCTCTCAACATCATAGATCATCAGAGAAATGCAAAATAAAAACTACAATGAGACGTACTATTACCCCAGTTAAAATGGCTTATAACCAAAGACAGACAATAACAAATGCTTGCCAGGATGTGGAGAAAAGGCAACCTTTGTATACTGTGAGTAGGAATATAAGTTAGTACAATCACTAAATAGAAGAGTTTGGAAATTTCTCAAAGCACTAAAAATAGAGCTACTATATGATGCAGCAATCCCACAGTTGGGTGTATATCCCAGAGAAAGGAAATCAGTCTAATCTAACAAGGAGATATCTGCACTTCCATGTTTTTTGTAGGAGTACTCACAGCAGTTAAGTTTCGGAAGCAACCTAAGTGTTCATCAACACATGAATGAATAAAGAAAATATGGAACATAGACACAATGGAGTAATATTCAGCCATAAAAAATTTGAGATCCAGTCATTTGCAATGAAATGGATGGAACTGGAGGTCATTGTGCTAAGTGAAACAAGCCAGGCATAGAAAGACAGACATCACATGTTTGAACTTATTTGTGGGATCTAAAAATCAAAACAATTGAACCTGTGAGCACAGAGAGTAGAAGAATGGTTACCAGAGTCTGGGAAGGGTAATGGGGGTGATGGGGGCAAGGTTGGATAGTTAATGGGTACAAAAAATAGAAAGAATGAATAAGACATACTATTTGATAGCACACCAAGTTGACTACAGTCAATAATAAATTCATTTTAAAATAGCTAAAAGAGTGTAATTGAGTTTTTTATAACACAAAGGAAAAATGCTTGAGGGGATGGAAACTACATTTTTTAAATTATGTCATTATTTCACATTGCATGCCTGAATCAAAACATCCCATGTACCCCATAAATATACACACCCGCTATATACTCACTAAAATTTAAACTTAAAAAAGGATCGTACCTGTTGTTATATAGTCTCACAATAAAAATAAATAATGACATTTAACTGAAACACTACATTTATTAATGTAAAAACAGCAAACTCTGCTTTAGGTTTACAGAGATCTAGAAAAAAATAATTTAAACAAAACTGTCCTAACCATAGGAGTTCAGAGCAAACTTAAGAGTTTCCACCCAACTTATCTTAGAGTCCAGAGAAGAACGAATCAATCTGCTGAACCTATAGACTCACGATTTTTACTCCTCTACCCGACCTCTTATTATGTCAATCTCCACCTTGCTTTTTATATTAATTGTAACTCATTTTCTAATTCCTACTCTGTATTAGACATATTTTCCACCTTTTACATTGGTGACTTATGGACGCTTGAAGCTTCATTTCTTCCGGTTTCCTGCAATAAAGGCAAGTACTTGGTTCTTACATGCATATGTAACCTATGTCCCACTTGAAGCCTCCAGGTGACCTATAATCACAAATTATACTCACTTGCAGTCTAACTTGCTTCTCTTAACACGAATCTGATTGCAGAGGGTATTGAATGACAGACTAAGAAGTTTGAATTTGTATTAAGTAAACAAAACTTCAACATCGAGAACATCTGAGAAAATAAATGACATGCCACTATCAATGTCTTAAGAAAATGAATCAGTGAACACTCTGCATGGATTAAATGAGGTATTGTATTCAAATTACATTGCAGAGATTTAACACATATTAAGCATGTAATATTAATAGGTATTACACAGGGATAGAATGAGTGAGGAGACACAGTTTTCAAATGCCAGTGTGTGAATTAGAAAAGCTTGCAGTTAAGAAATTAGTGAATATACCCAAATCATTTTTTTTTGTGAAATATGATAGAGTTTTGTTTTAATTTTAAAAATATTTTAAACATAAAAAATATATAAAATAATAAGCACCCATATACCTATTATTCAGTATTTCAAATGTTACTGTATGACATTTTAAATAAGAATATAGTCAGAAAATAAAATGATAGAGAATATTACACAATCAATTGAAGCTGCAATTGCTTTTACTGTCTTTCTCCAGATATAATTTTGACCCTTATTTTTTGAATTCTTATTCTCCTGAATGATTTTGTTTTTAATTACATATATGTGTATTCTTTAGCTCTGTACACAACATTGATTTGCAATAATTTAAACTTATGTAAGTAATAGCATGAATTCTAATTCTTCTGAAATGTAATTGTTTCTTCTCAACAACTATTTAAAATAGTGGTACTAGTGAATCTTAACTGCTGCAAATTTTCCAACTAATAATCACTGAAATAACTTGATATTTTTAAAAAAATTTATTTTATTTTTGACACATAGTAATTGTACATATTTATGGGGTGCAATGTGATGTTTTGATACACGTATGCAATGTGCAAAGACTAAATCAAGGTAATTAACAAGTCCATCACCTCAAACATATACCATTTCTTTGTGGTAAGAACATTCAAAATTATCTCTTCTTGCTATTTTGAAATGTACAAGAAAGTTTTATATGCCATGCAATTTGATCATTCTAAGCATTTCAATTCTCATTTATATAAAAGTTGATACCTGAAAAGAAGGATGTTAGCATTATTAATTTATCTTCTTGACAAAATAGGTAATGTTACTAATGTTATGCCTTTGGTTTTTGTTCAGGGCAAATATTGTACATAATAAAATGAAAAACACTACATACAACAAATGTCTTTAATAATTTGTTAATTAAAGAAATGTTGGTATCACTTGAATACTTTATGTCCTTTTATTAGATGATGGTTTATTACTATACGGAGAGAATTTTCCCAACTAAATTAAAAGTTTAATCACAATTATGTTAGACCTTGATATATCTGCATCCTCCACATTAGAATGTCTGTCATTTTTGTCATTTCAGTGTATTATTTATATTTTTCTTATTTTTTATAAATAAAATTGTATTCTCTCAAAACATTTCTACACATAAAGGTTCACTTTTTAAAATGCTATAAATTTGAACACATTTTGAAAAATGCATGGTGTCATGTATCCTCCATTATACCATCATACAGAATGGTTTTGCTGCCTTAAAATGCCCTCTACTTTATTTATTCAATGCTTCCTTTTTCCCCCTAAACTGCGGCTAAGTACTGATCTTTTTACTCTCTATAGTTTTGGTTTTTTCATTATGGTGGAAATCATGTAGTATATAGCCTTTTCAGACTATTTTCTTTTACTTAATTGTATGCGTTTTTAGTTTCATACTTTTTTGTGGTTTTCTAATCTATTTTTATCACTGAGTAATATTCTATTATATGGATGTATCACTGTTTATCAATTCACCCATTGAAGAACAATTTGGTTGCTTCCAGTTATTGGTGATTATAAACAAATTTTCTGTAGACATTTGAATGCAAGTTTCTGTGGCGAGATAGTTTTCTTTTTTTTCTTATAGTTGGGTATTTTTTTCTTATTTTTTTATTATATTTTAAGTTCTAGGGTATAATAACTTGGATGAAAACCTAACAGCACACTTGTTGGTTTGTTTAGCTGTGTAAGAAACTGCCAAACTGTCTGCTAAAGTGTTTATACTATCTGAAAAAGTTGCATCCCACCAAGCAGTGAATGAAAATTCCTATTGTTTCACATCCTCATCAGCATTTGATATTTTTTTTTTTTTTAGATTTAACCATTCTAATAGGTGCATAGTGATATTTAACTCTTGTTTAATTTTCAATTTCTCAATGAAAACTTCTGTTGAACATCCTCTCAAAAACTGGACTCATAGAAATTTTAAAAAATTCATGTCGCTTCAAAGACATGAACTCATCCTTTATTATGGATGCATAGTATTCCGTGGTTTATATGTGCCACATTTTCTTTATCCAGTACATCATTGATGGGCATTTGGGTTGATTCCAAGTCTTTGTTATTGTAAATAGTTGTCTAATAATCATACATGTGCATGTGTCTTTATAGTCAAATGATTAATAAGCCTTTAAATATATACCCAGTAATGGGTTTGCTGGGTCAAATGGTATTTCTGGTTCTGTATCCTTGAGGAATCACCACACTGTCTTCCACAATGGTTAAACTAATTTACACTCTCATCCACAGTGTAAAAGCATTCCTATTTCTCCCCATCCTTGCCGGCATCTGTTGTTTCCAGACTTCTTAATGATTACCATTCTAACTGGTGTGACACGATATCTTCATTTTGGTTTTGATTTGCATTCCTTTAATGACGAGTGATGATGAGATTTTTTTTTCTTACGTTTGTTAGCCACATAAATGCCTTATTTTGAGAAGAGTCTGTCCATATCCTTTACCCCCTTTTTGATGGGGTTGTGTGTTTTTTTTTCTTGTAAATTTGTTTAAGTTCCTTGTAGATTCTGGATATTAGACTGTTGTCAGATGGATAGACTGCACTAATTTTCTCCCATTCTGTAGGTTGCCTGTTCACTCTGATGATAGTTTCTTTTGGTAAGCAGAAGCTCTTTAGTTTAATTAGATCCCATTTGTTAATTTTGCCTTTTGTTGCAGTTGGTTTTGGTGATTTAGTCATGAAATCTTTGTCCATTCCTATGTCCTGAATAGTATTGCCTAGGTTTCCTTCTAGGGTTTTTATAGTTTTAGGTTTTACATTTAAACTTTTAATCCATCTTGAGTTAATTTCTGTATAAGGTGTTAAGGAAGGGGTCCAGTTTCTGTTTTCTGCATATGGCTAGTTAGTTTTCCCAGCACCATTTACTAAATAGGGAATCCTTTCTCCATTGTTTATTTTTGTCAGGTTTGTCGAAGATCAGGTGGTTGTAGATGTGTGGTGGGAATCTTTTCTCTATTGCTTATTTCTGTTAGGTTTGTCGAAGATCAGGTGGTTGTAGATGTGTGGTGGCATTTCTGAGGCCACTGTTCTGTTCAATTGGTCTATATATCTGTTTTGATACCAGTACCATGCTGTTTTGGTTACTGTAGCCTTGTAGTATAGTTTGAAGTCAGGTAGCGTGATGCCTCCAGCTTAGGATTGTCTTGGCGATGCGGGCTCTTTTTTGGTTCCATATGAACTTTAAAGCAGTTTTTTCCAATTCTGTGAAGAAACTCATTGGTAGCTCGATGGGGATGGCATTGAATCTATAAATTACCATGGGCAGTATGGCCATTTTCAAGATATTTCCTGTTCATGAACATGGATGTTTCTACTTCATAATGTTTGATGTAAGAATTGCTTGAGACACGTGCCTCTTTATCACAGTACCTAGGACATAGTAATCACACAAAAAATTATTTATTAATACTGAATGGTGCAATGGGAAGGTATCTAGATGGTGTGAAATCAAAGGCACATATCATATCTCTCCTTCATCAGCCCCCTGCCACCGTGCAAACAACACGATGTCCATATAAACAGACAGACACATCAAACGTTTTGTCTCAGAAGTATTCTTAAAGCATGACAAATTGAAGATTTTCCCTGTGCCCTGGGAGGCCATAATCTCGCTCTGTAGTAGATTCTCAGTAGTTCCTGGCATATGTTGAGAGATAAGGGGGCACTGCTATATCCTGGTGCCAAAGAGTATGTAAAATGTGCATACTATAGGGTATAAAGCACTCTTACTTCTATAAGCCATATATGTACATATAACATCAAATCAGCACAATGGAGGTGATGTAGCATGTATGGGGCTGTCTAGTAACAATTCACTTATATAACATTATTAAAACAGGAAAGAGGGTAATGTATGGAGCACCATGCCCTGATCAGGGCATCTTTCTATGAATGTTTCTGCTGACTCTGGTTTCTGGAGGGATAATCAGTAAACTTTTTTTGGTGGGAGTTAAATGTAGTTTTTTCCTTGCAGACGTCTTTTTCACCTGCAAATATACTTGGACATGACTAAGTAACGAGTTGGCTATCACTCACTGTAAATGAGTTTATGGGAAAGCAGTAAAGGAGAGGGGAAATATTGATGTGGAAAATAGCTTTTTAAAAATTTGCATCATGAATTCTTCACTGTAAGTTTATGTCATTTCCTCTTCATGAAATGTCTGTATTTGATTACAACACTTACTTCAAATCTGATTGTACCTTAAAATCATCATAAATACATTTGAGGGTATCATTGTCTCTTCAACACTCACTCCTGAAAACTTGTATACTTAATGAATATTCACACAATATAATTTTTCTATAATTAGATACCTGCTTACTTTAAGAGAAATAAAATGGACTTCCTGGCCAATGCCTTATTGAGCCAGTGATCAAACACACAACCACACAAAATATGCATATATAGAGTTTCCCTTAGGGCACATGAGCCCATATTAATGGATTCATTACCTTTATGGTAAGTTAATCTTTGTCATCTATCATCAGTTGAGTATTATTAAAAAGCTTCCAGCAGCACACATCTCTGGAATCATTTATTCTGTTATCACTCTGAAGAAGGTGGTGAGCCGATTCACTGCTGCTACTATATTGGCAATAATAGACAATGATTATTATTTTCTTAGTTCACAGGAAATTACGAATGCAGGTACATTTTAAAAGAGAATCTACTGCTATGTAAAAATTCCAAGTAGCAATACAATTCATTTTTTCCTATTTTTCAAAGTCCCAGGGAAATGCAAAAATGCATAATTGAGGTTTTTGCCATGCTAGTTTCAAAGATATTTTAAATACAGAATGAAACCAAAAGATTTATTAGGTTTATTCATTATGTCCGACATTTAGAGTCAAGGTAAACTTCATCTCTTCTTAATTAAGAGTAACTGAAAAAAATCATGATTTTGAGAAGAACATTTATGAGTGCAACATTGAGATAGTATTGATTAGTGAGAATCATCCTTCTGTTGATGTCACCTTTGAGGAATATGTTCGTTAAACAGCTTATACCAACATGAGGTCATCAAAGTTGGATTTAATTCTGGTGTTGTGCTTGGCAAAGCAGATATCTGCCTATACAGTAAGATTAAGGAGAGTTAGAAAGAAAGGCAGCCTAGATTCATGCTCCAAATAATTCTTATTCTTATTAGAAAAGTGTCTGAAATACAACTATTAGTGTCCTAAAATATGTGTTTAAGTCGCTCAGCCATCATTTTAAATATAAAATTTCAGTAAAAAATATAGCACATATGTTGGGGCATAGTCATTTAGAGTCCATTGACCAAATCCATGTCCAAAAAATAAATATAATATAATAAAGACAATCTGAAATAAAAACAAAAAATGACCTGTGTATTTCTTGGTTTTATCCCAAATGGTTACATGGATGAAACTTGTTATTTTTTAAAATAAATAGAATTTATAAAAATGCACATTTTTGCCTACTGAGGTTCTTTTATTCTTATTAGTCAATATTCTGTCATGCTTTCCATAAGAAATATCTTACATTTAAATCTTAGTTGAGAACCATAAAACTACTATCCCAGCAGAGCCAAATAAATGTTAGGAAGGTACAATCATGAATGAAGCTGGCTGCATGTGGTGATAGTAGGGAGTGATAAGATACATATAATAAACTTGGGAACATGATATGTCTAAAGCCATTCAAATAAAATTGTTTTAAAGACATAGGTTGTGGCACACCAAATATAGCTGCAGGAGGTGCCCAGTTGAAACCGCTGCTCATTGTTCAACCACATTCACAGCTTGATTTGTCGGTTAATATGGAGGAATGCAGCTCCTTAAGATTCAACACAGAATGGGCACAGAGCACAGTGTCCTAACCACCACCGAGCCCAATTAACAAATGATCCCTGGACATTGCTATGAGGTGTTCTTTTCTGAGTATTTTTAACATCTGACTTTATAAAATCTTTCTACTTATCTCAGGTAGAGACAGTAATTATTTTCTTAATGCTTCTAGAATGCATTGTGTGTTTCTCTGTTATGGCACTTGTCATCTGGTGCTATAATAGTTTGTTGGCGTGTCTTTCTCCTTTACTGGACCATAAGCACCTCAAGAGCAAAGTCTAGGGCTTATCTTACTGTGAAAGCCCACTACTCAGGATTTTGTTGGCCCTCATGTGCGCATATTTGTCTCCCACGAACATTGAGTTTTTAAAAGTCATTTTATTTTATTTTTATTTTAGAAAATAGGTGAGAAGAGAGAAAAATGGTACATAAATACCGGGGTTAGAGTAGTTTAAGTTTTGAACATTTTTACGACTGGTTTAAAAATTAAAGCGTAGTAAGATGTGTACAATTTTATTAGACCTTTAGTTAAAGTTCTAAAGGGAAGATGGTGGGGGGAGGGATGCAGTATTGTAAAATACTTTACATGCACATGAATAATTTATATTTCCTTTAAGGTAACTTGTTTAAGTTAAGGTATTTAGAAAGATTAACCTCTAGGGCTATTTGCTATTTTTGTGGGGTCACAGAAAATTCAGGGTCAGGTCATGGAGGAGAGTTAGTATTGAGAAATGTGATTTTATAAATCCATCTAAACTTGATCAGTTTTGCAGGAAAGTATTTGCAATAATCAAATTTGCTATATTATTATAATAAAACACAGAACATCAATTTCTTCTAGTGGGAAATTCTCTTCATATCAATAACTAGTACTCCTTGATGTAGCAGCTTCCTCTTACAAACAAAGAGGATGTGGCAAATTTTAGATTAAAATACTTTACCTTATTATTATTACATTTTTGTCAGCTTAAGATTACTACAAAGGTGGCTGAACATTTCTTAGATAATATTCTCACTAAAGCTTGATGAATTGCTGTTTTCCACCAGGGTTATATACGTTTAAAGAACAAAGATCTAGAATCAATGTTCTAACTCTGATAAATAGAACTGAAGATGCAGAGGCATATTCATGTTATTAAAAAAAACTTTTCAGTCAAGGAAAAGGTTTTGGCATAGCACTGTTACTTCATCAAAAATAGATAACAATGAATTTAATTTCAGTAAAATTTGTATCAGTTACATGTTAGAGTGGCATATTTCTGATGCTACAGTAGGTTGGTTGAAAATGAGTAACTTATCGAAATAAATGAGTAACTTATCGAACACATGTCATATCTCTGTATAGGGTACTCATTTCAGAGGCAAAAAACTCTGGTCTTGTACCTATGTCCAAGAGGTAATCTTTATTCTAGTTTTACGGCCCCTGTGTTTGATGTTATGTTTAATTATGCTTAATATAATATTTAAAAGACAATTTATGAAGCATTCATTTTAAAACTCTTTTTCTGAAATATAGCCCCTTTAAAGCAATACAATAGTTCCCATTCTGAAAAAGGGCATATTTTGTTTACAGACTGTGAGAAACACAGAGATTGGCTTTCTATATAAACTCAGGGAATCACTGAGCCAGGATAACAGAACTGTTGGAGCTGAAAACTGCAGCAGTAAATTTAGACTTTAGAATGCACAAAATCATTCTCCAGAATTGAGAAGAGAAAAAAGAATTGACTTTGACACTTTATAACATTTGGTAGTGATTCTTTGTATTTGTGTAAGACTTTTTTATCATGTTTTAAAAACGCTTTCAGTTTATGAACTCCTTAGATCTGTATAGCTTTTATTTAATTATATATGTAAAATTCATGTATATAAATGAAACTCTTAATGAAAAGCAAAGCTTTAAAACAATTGTTAACACTGAGCCTTAGATTATGTTTTTCTCCTTACTAGTTTTAACTTACCAGTTTTATCTACCTTTTTTCAGTAATATATTTTACATTATAGTCTATTTTTACCAGAGAGTGCAATTTTCTCAAAGCGTGACTATTTGGTTTCCTTTGCATTTCTTCTTTCCTGAGCAGTGCAAGATCAGAGATAAGCAGTTCCACACATGCTTGTGTCTTTTCACAATATCAACATTTACTGATGCTATTTCAATCACAAAAGCCACCAGCTACATGGAATTCCCAAGGAGGCAATTCCCAAGTAATTCCCGTTCACTTGGTAATGAGACCTTGGGTACGCAGGCTCAAGCCACTCCACAAGCCAGTCAATATTGACAGTCATACATAATAGTATATTTAATCATTATATAAAGTCATAGATTAAACATTTCATAAACAAATAAAGAAATATTTAACATCAAGAGAAAAGAAATAGAAAAAGGTGTTAATACATTAGTCCACGGACAGCAACAAAGACAAAAATAATCTGGTGGTCTGGACCCAGTGGTCTATTGGAAGAATTCATGTGTGGGCAGAGGGTTTGGTAGTAGATACTGGGTGCTTATTGGGGTTGATAGTAAGATGATGTCAGTTAAGATGGTTATTTAGAACTGCTCAAGCCTTGCTCTTTTTATAGCCAGAGTCCTCTGGCAAAAACTGACAATGGAGGAATGCGCTTGTTTATGTCTTTACCTGGTTGGATTCAGTCTTTATTTTTTATTTCTTTATTGAGCAAAATATATTTTCCCTATTGGCAAAATGCCCTATGAAATGCAAGATGGAGACTTTTTCTAAGATGGAGTTACTTATGTCAAGTGTGCTCTGTCTCCTCTTTAGGACCATAAATTAGACACATAAAAATGTGGCTAGTCCTCTCTTTCTAAATAACAATAGAAAATAGAAAATAATAGAAATAGAAATAATAGAAAATAATAAAAACAGCAAATAATAATTAAGGTGAACATAGATGCAGACGAACAATTTCATGTTTAGTGAAAGAAGAGTATTTCCAAAATAAAATAAACAGCTGTCATAAACTACCCATTACTGTCTATAGTATGTTCAAAGTACCTTTTATCATCATCATTTAAAAACACTGTTCTCAATTTTGTAGTCACTGAAAACTGGAAATAAAAATAACCAAAATATGTGAAGATAAGACGGGAGAGGCACCACAATTATTATAATGTGTACCTACTACAAATCCAGAAAATGTAGAAATTCAATTAAAATAACTCAAAGCAGGAAGTTTTCTTAACTCACTTCCACTTAACCAATGAGCCACATTACTGACTACCCTCCATTCTCACTGTAGATTACACTGACTGAAACATAAGTTGTTTTTAGTGAAATATATGCTGAATTTTTGGAAAAACATAAGGGGGCAAGTCTTTAAAATACGATGTTGAATTAGGGGAAGTTGTAATGATTATAAATAATTGAGGAAAGTTTCTAAAAATGTTCATAAATTCTATGCATTGATTGCAGGGTTGTGCATAAGGTTTACCTAAAATGATATTTATCACAGCATTATTTATTTTAATTATTTAAATAATGAAATATTTTAAAAATATAGAAAACTAGAAAACATATAAGAGAAACCTATGTATCTCTCAAATAAAAAATAGATATTAATAATTTCCATATTTGCTTCAAATAATAATAAAAAAACCCAAAAAAACCTGGTTGAAAATTACCCTCACTTATCTACTTTCCTTTCTCTTTACCAAGGGCAAATAGTCAACCAAATTCAGTATTTATAATTCCCATGCAACTTTTACTTTACTTTTATCACACATGTATATAACCAGAAACATTATATAATACTGATGTGCAAACTTTAAATGCAACAGAAAATGACATCAAACTATAACTCACCTCTCCAACTGGCTTTTTAAACTCTAGATTACATTTCTGAGACTTAACTACATGAGTTAATCAGTTGTAAGTAATGTGCAGAAGTGCATTATAATAATATACTGAGATTTATCCATTTTCCTGTTAATGATCATTTAATTTCAATTTTTCTGTATTATGAAAAATGCTGTTATGAATAAAGTTGAGGTTCCCTCTGCCTGAAAAATATTTTCCTTTATACAACGGTTAGCTAACGTAATCACCACCAAAGAAGCAGAGCAAGATGGTGAAACATAAAGCTCCACTGACAGAAAACTTCCTGCTTTGAGTAGGCATGTGCCTACTGAAACACCAACTGAGGCAGCCAAGGGAGTGCTGGCATGACCTCCCTGCTAACCCCAGGCTGCATAGCTCATGGCTCCAAAAGAGATTCCTTCTTCTGCTTGAGGAGAGAACAAGGAAGAGTGCAGAGGATTTTGTGTTGCATCTTGGATACCAGCTCAACCACGACAGGATAAGGCACCCATCAGAGACATGAGACCTCCATTTCAGGCCATAGTTCTGGGACATTTCCAGACATATCCTGAGCCAGAAGGGAACCCATTACCTTGAAGAAAACAACCTCATCCTGCCAGCATTCATCACCGGCTAACTGAAGAGCCCCTGGTCCCTGAAAAACCAGCAGCAATACCCAGGTATTACATTGAGGACCTTGATGAGCTTCTAAGACTTGCTGGTTTCAGGTGAGACTAACACATTACCAGCTCTGGTGGCCAAACTCCTTCTGCTTGAGAAAAGCAGAGGAAAATGTAAAGGGGACTTTGTCTTACATCTTAGGTACCAACACTGCACAAGGGAGTAGAGCACCAAGTGGGCTCCTGGGGATCCCTGATCCCAGGACTTGACTCTTGAATAACATGTCTAGACCTTCCAAGGGCAAGAGGGGAGTCCATTGCCCTAAAGGGTGAGTGCAAGACCAGACGGTCTTGCACAAATGGACTTAAGAGACCTTGGGCCTTAATGGAACATCAGTGGTAGTCTGGCAGCACTTCTTATGAACGGGGTGGTGATGGCTATGAGGTGAGTTTCCTCTGCCTTTGGAAAAGGGAGGGAAAAGTGAAATAAACTGCATCTTGTGGTTTGAGTATCAGCTTAACATCAGGTAGACTTCTAAGATTTTTAACTCTAGTCCCTGACACTTGGACGATACTTCTGGACTCACCTGGGGCAAAGGTAACTTACTGCCTTGAAGGGAAAGACATAAGCATGGCTGGCATTGCCACCCGCTGATTGTAGAGCCCAAAGACTTTTACTGACATCGGCAGTAACCAGGGAGTAGATAAAGCAGGCCTTAGGCAAGACTCAGCACTGTGCTGGCTTCAAGTCTGACCCAGCACAGTCCTAATGGTGGTGGCCACAAGGGTGCTTCTGTAACTCCACCCCCAGCTTTAGATGGTGAGAAAGAGAGAGAGAGAGAGAGAGAGAGAGAGAGAGAGAGAGAGAGAGAGAGACTCTTATGTTCAGGAAAAAGTAAGAAAAGAGTCTCTGTCTGATAATGCAGACAATTTTCAGGGATCTTGTCTAAGGATATCAAGGTGATACTTCTGTGAGTCTAAAAGAACCACAGCATTACTGGGCTTGGGGTTTCTCTAAAGCAGAAACAGCTTAGATCACAACATCCAAGTTTTTTTCAGTATCTGCAAAGCCTTCACAAGAAGGATGGCTACAAATAAGTCCAGACAGTGAAGACTGCAATAAATACCTAACTCTTCAATGCTCAGACACCAAAGAACATCTACTAGCATCAACAGCAACCAGGAAAACATGACCATGTCAAATGAACTACATAAGGCACCAAGGACCAGTTCTGGAAAAATAGAGATATGACCTTTCAGACAGAAAATTCAAAATAGCTGTGTTGAGGAAATTCAGATACAGTCAAGATAACACAGACAAGAAATTCAGAATTATATAAGATAGATTTAACAAAAGAGATTGAAATCATTAAAAAGAATTCCACAAAAATTCTGGAGCTGGAAAAGGAAATCGGCATACTGAAGAATGCATGAGTGTCAATTGCTAGCAGAATTGATCAGGCAAAAGAAAGAATATAGGCTACATGAAAAGGGAGACAGAAAAAAAAAGAATAAAAACCAATAAAGCACACCTACAAAAACTAGAAAATAGCCTCAAAAGGGCCAATCTAAGAGTTATTGGCCTTAAAGAGGAGGCAGAGAAAGAGAGGGGTAGGAGAGATGAAAAAAGTTGTGGATAGGAGGCAGGACTAAATTGCAGCTCTCACTTGGATGGACAGAGCAACATGGGAAGACTTGCACTGTGAACTTCTGCTCTAAGAAGTACTGCAGGAATAAACCAAGAAAGCCGAGGGAATCCAGAGACCCTTTGAAGGAAGTGGATTCCTCCTGCAGGACATGGGAGACAGCCCAAATATTCTGAGTGCCCAAAATGTGAAGGTGGGAAAGGGGGACTGTCCACCCCTGAACACACACCCTCACTGGGGAACTTGAATGTCCAGATCACGGGAGAAGGATTTGACCTTACCAGGAGCTGAGACAATTTAGAGAGCTGAGTGAAATACAGGGGTAGAGGAAGCAGTGGGAAAAGCCCTGTGGGCTCTCTGGGTCCTCAGGGAAGCTATTTCTGATTCATCTCATAGGGGTCCTTGGGGAGGGCTGCCAGAGGAACTGGAAGAATACAAGGAGAAGGAAACCTCCAGTTGAACTATGCAAAAATTCCAACCAAGGGTGAAGATTCCTGGCCAGAACTTGGGGAAGAGGATGAATCTGGTTTGCAGACTAGACAGGTGGAGAGGTGCAAAAGCCCTGTTCGCTTTCTTAGCTGGGAGGTTGACAGCCTAGAGCAAGTTCTCAGCCCTGCTTGCCCACTGCTGGGAATAAACTTGGTGCTATTGGGATGGCATGGAGGGAGTGAGACCAGCCTTTTGGGTGACACAGAAGGTGAGTGAGGACTGCAACTGCTGTCATTCCCCCACTGCCCTGAAAACCTGCATGAAACAGCAGAGGCAGTCATAATCATTCTGGGAATGTAACTACATTGACCTGGAAGCCACAACCCCATCCTCCACAGCAGCTGTAGCAAGGAGAGTCTAAGCTCAGATAGGCCTTACACTGTCTCCACCTTATGGTCTTTCCCTACCTGCCCTGGTAGCTGAAGACAAAGGTCATATTCTCTTGGGAATGCTAGGGCCCCACCTACCACCTGATCCTCCTGTATACTACCACAGCTGATGCTCTCTTGAAAGCACCAACTCCTGGAAGGAGATCAACTAGCACAAAACTAATGCATTAAACAACGACAACTAAGGACCCTCACAGAGTCCATTTTGCTCCCCTGCCACCCCCACTGGAGCAGGTGTTGGTGTCCATGGCTGAGAGACCTGAAGATGGGTCACATCACAAAACTCTGCAGACACCCCACAAGACCAGCCCGGGGCCCAGTCGGTAGCCCTGCTGGGTGGCTAGATCAATAAGAGAAATAACAATCACTACAGTATAGCTCTAAGTAAGCCACATTTGTAGAAAAAGGGAAAGAGTATTACATCAAGGAAGCACCCCATGGGAAAAAATCTGAACAGCAGCCTTGAGCCCCAGATCTTCCCTCTGAGATAGGCTACCTAAATGAGAAGAAACCAGAAAAATGATCCTGCTAATATGACAAAACAAGGTTCTTTTAGTCCCCCCAAAAAGTCACATTAGCTTGCCAGCAATGGATTCAAACCAAGAAGAAATCCCTGAATTCCAAGAAAAAGAATTCAGGTAAATTATTAAGCTAATCAAGGAGGCACCATAGAAACTTTAAGTTCAATTTAAGGAAATCAAAACAATTATACAAGATACAAGGGGAGAAACCTTCAGTGAAATAGATAGCATAAATACAAAACAAGTGCAACTTCAGGAAATAAAGGGCACACTTAGATAAATACAAAGGGTTCTAGAAGGTCTTAGCAATAGAGTCAAACAAGCAGAAGAAAGAACTTCAGAGCTCAAAGACAAGGTCTGAGAAATAACCCAACCCAACAAAGACAAAGGAAAAATAATTTTAAGAAAATGAACAAGGGCTCCAAGGAGTTTGAGATTATGTTTAATGACTAAACATAAGAATAACTGGCATTCTTGAGGAAGAAAAGAAATCTAATTTGGAAAATATATTTGGGGAAATAATTGAGGAAAACTTTCCTGGTCTCTCTAGAGATCTAGATATTCAAATACAAGAAGCTCAAAGAAAATTCATTACAAAAAGATAATCACCTAGGCACATAGTCATCAGGTTATCTAAACTCAACATGAAGGAAAGCATCTTAAGAACTGTGAGGCGAAAGCACCATGTAACCTACAAAGAAAAACCTATCAGATTAACAGCATACTTCTCAGCAGAAATCCTACATGCTGAAAGGAGTTGGTGCCCTATCTTCAGCCCCTTTAAACAAAACAATTATCAGCCAAGA
The DNA here is from genome assembly GCF_000951045.1 of Mandrillus leucophaeus. NCBI lineage: Eukaryota > Metazoa > Chordata > Mammalia > Primates > Cercopithecidae > Mandrillus > Mandrillus leucophaeus. The sequence goes on from NW_012105032.1 coordinate 858,291, forward strand.
ATTTTCTATCCAGTGAAACAAAACTTGATAAATGAAAGAAAGATACAGTTTTTCCCAAACTAATGCTGAGAATTCACCACTACCAAGTCAGCACTACAAGAACTGCTAAAAGGAGCTCTAAATCTTGAAACAAATCCTGAAAGCACATAGAAACAGTACCTCTTTAAAGCATGAGTCTCACAAGACCTATAAAACAAAAATATGAAAAATAAATAAATTAAAATTTAAAAACTAAGATATTCAGGCAATAAATAGCATGACGAATGGAATAGCACCTCACATCTCATTAGTAACATTGAATATAAATGGCCTAAATGCTCCACTTAAAAGATAAAGAATAGCAGAATGGATAACAATTCACCAACCAAGTATCTGCTGCCTTCAAGAGACTCACCTAATACATAGGGACTCACATAAACTTAAGGTAAAGGGGTGGAAAAATATATTTTATACAAATGAACACCAAAAACAAGCAGGAATAGCTATTCCTCTATCAGACATAACATTTTTTTTTTTTTAGCTATTCTTCTATCAGACATAACAAACTTTTTTTAAGCTATTCTTCCATCAGACATAACAAACTTTTTTAAAAAATAGCAATTTAAAAAGACAAAGAGGGACATTATATAATGATAAATGGTTTTGTCCAACAGGAAAATATCACAATTCTAAATATATACACACCTAACACTGGAGCTCTCAAATTTATAAAACAACTACTGATAGACCTAAGAAATGAGATAGACAGCAACACAATAATAGTGGAGGATTTTAATACTCCAGTTCCAGGACTAGACAGGTCATCTAAAAAGAAAGTCAACAAAGAAAAAATAAATTTAAACTACACCCAAGAACAAATGGACTTAACAAGTATTTACATAACATTTTACATAACAACTGCAGAATAAACATTCTATTCATCAGTGCATGGAAGTTTATCCAAGATAGACCATATGGTAGTCCACAAAACAAGTCTCAATAGAACTTAAAAAAATAAAACTTTATCATGTACTCTCTCAGACCACAGTGGAAAAATATTGGAAATCAACTACAAAAGGAATCTTCAAAACCATGCAAGCACATAGAAATTAAATAACCTGCTCCTGAATGATTATTGGGTAAACAATAAAATCAAAATGAAAATTAAAAAAATATATTTGAACTGAATGATAATAGTGATGCAACCTGTCAAAACCACTGAGATAGAGCAAAGGTGGTGCTAAGAGGAAAGTCCGTAGCCTTAAATGCCTACATCAAAAAGTCCAAAAGAGCACAAATAGATAGTCTAAGGTCAAATCTCAAGGAACTAGAGAAATAAGAATAAACCAAACCCAAATTCACCAGAAGAAAATAAATAACCAAGAACAGAGTAGAACTAAATGAAATTGAAACACACACACACACACACACACACACACTCTCTCACACAAATACAAAAGATAAATGAAACAAAAAGCTGTTTTTTTAAAGATAAATTTTACAGAACATTCATAAGATTAACCAAGAAAAAAAGAAACAAGATGCAAATAAGCTCAATTAAAAATGAAATGGGAAATGTTACAACTGACACAACAGAAATATACAAGGTCATTTAATAATATTATGAACACATAATTTATGCACATAAATTACAAAACCTAGAGAATATGAATAAATTCCTGTAAATATACAACCTTTCTAGCTTAAATAAGGAAGAATTAGAAATCCCAAAGAGACTAATAGCAAGCAGCAAGATTAAAATGCTAATAAAAAATTACCAACAAAAAAGTCCATGACCAGATAGATTCACAGCTGAATTCAATCAGACATTCAAAGAAGAATTGTGAACTTTATTCACACTCTTCTGCAAGATACAGAAAAAGGGAATCCTATCTAAATGATTCTATGAAGCCAGTATCACCATAATACCAAAACCAGGAAAGGACATAACAAAAAAAGGAAAACTACAGACCAATATCCTTGATGAACATAGATGCAAAAATCCTTAACATAAAACTAGCTAATGAAATTCAACAGCATATCAAAAATATAATCCAGTCAAGCATGGTGGCCCATGCCTGTAATCCAGCACTGTGAGAGGGCAAAGCAGATGGATCATTTGAGGCCGTGAGTTTCAAGACCAGCCTGGCCAACATGGTGAAATCTCATCTCTAGTAAAAATACAAAAATTAGCTGGGCATAGTGGTGCACACGTGTAATCCTAGCTACTCAGGAGGCTGAGGCATGAGAATTGCTTGAACCCAGGAGATGGAGGTTGCCATGAGCCAAGATAAGGCCACTGTACTCCAGCCTGGGTGATAGAGTGAGACTCCATCTCAAAAAATAAAATAAAATAAAATAAAATAAAATAAAATAAAATAAAATAAAATAAAATAAAGATAATTTATTATAATCAAGTAGGTTTCATTCCAGGGATGCAGGGATGATTTAACATACACAAGTTAACAAATATGATATACCATATTAACAGAATTAAAAACAAAAATCACATAATCATCTCAATAAATGCAGAAAAAGCATTTGACAAAATCCAGCATCACATTATAATTAAATTCCTCAGCAAAACTGGCATATAAGAGACATATTTCTATGTAATAAAAGCCTTTGGCCAGGCTCAGTGTCTCACGCCTGTAATCTCGCACTTTGGGAAGTCGAGGGGGGCAGATCACAAGGTCAACAGATTGAGACCACTCTGGCCAACATGATGAAACCCTGTCTCTACTACTACTACTACTAACAATAAAAATTAGCTGGGCATGGTGGCATGTGCCTGTAGTCCTAGCTACTCAGGAGGCTGAGTCAGAAGAATCACTTGAACCCAGGAGGTGGAGGTTGCAGTGAGCTGAGATTGTGCCACTGCACTCCAGCCTGGCAACAGATGAGACCCCATTTCAAATAAATAAATAAATAAGTAATAAATAAAAGCCATCTATGCAAATCCACAGTCAACATAATTATAAATGGGGAAATGTTGAAAGCATTCCCCATGAGAACTAAAACAAGGCAAGGATGTCCACTTTCATCAAATTTATTCAGCATAGTACTGGAAGTTCCAGCCAAACCAATCAGACAAGAGGAAGAAATAAAGGGTATTTGAATGGGCAAACAGGAAATCAAACTGTCACTGTTTGCTGATGATATGATTGTATACCTATAAAATACTAAAGACTCCTCCAAAAGTCTCTAAAAACTAATAAATGAATTCAGCAGTTTCAGGATAAAAAATGAACTACGACAATTTGGTAGTTCTTCTATACATCAACAGATACCAACCTGAGAATCAAATCACGAACTCAACCCCTTTTACAATAGCTGTGAAAAATATAAAACACTTAAAATTATACCTAATCAAGGAGGTAAAAGACATCTACAAAGAAAATTTCAAATCACTGCTGAAATAAATCATAGATGACAGAAAAAATTGAAACCCCTTTTTGTTCTTATAGATGAGTAGAATCAATATTGTGAAATGGCCATACTACCAAAAGCAATCTGCACATTCTGTGCAATTCCCATGAAAATACCAACATTATTCCTCACAGAACTAGAAAAAACAATCCTAACATTCATGTGGAACCAGAAAAGAGCCCACATAGGCAAAACAAGACTAAGAAAGGAGAACAAATCTGGAGGCATCACATTACCTGACTTCAAACTACACTATAAAGCTATAGTCATCAAAAGAGCATGGAGCTGGTATCAAATTTGGTACAGACCAATGGAACAGAATAGAGAACCCAGAAATAAACTGAAATACTTACAGCCAACTGATCTTTGACAAAGCATACAAAAACATAAGTTGGGGAAATGACACCCTATTCAACAAATGGTGTTGGGATATTTGGCAAGCCACATGTAGGAGAAGGAAACTGGATTCTCATCTGTTACCTTACACAAAAGCCAACTCAAGATGGATCAAGGACTTAAATCTAAGACCTAAAACTATAAAAATTCTAGAAGGTAACATCAGACAAACCATTTTAGACATTGGCTTAGGCAAAGAATTCATGACCAAGAACTCAAAAGAAAATTCAGCATAAACAGTGATAACTAGGTGGGACTTCTTTAAACTAAGGAGATTCTGCACAGCAAAAGGAACTTCCAGCAGAGTAAACAGATAACCCACAGAGTGAGAGAAAATCTTCACAACCTATACGTTCAACAAAAGACTAATATCCAGAATCTACAAGGAACTCAACCTAATTAGCAACAAAAAATCTAACAATCCCTTCAAAAAGTGTGTTAAGGACATGCATGGACAATTCCCAAATGAAAACATACTAAATGGCCAACAAACACGTGATAAAACGCTCAACATCACCAATGATCAGGAACATGCAAATCAAAACCACAATGCAATACCACCTTACACCTGTAAGAATGGCCATTATCAAGAAGTTAAAAAAAAAAAAAAATAGATGTTGGCATGGAGGTAGGAAAAGAGGAGCACTTCTACACTGCTGGTGGGAATGTAAACTAATACAACCACTATGGAAAACAGTGCGGAGATTTCTTAAAAACTAAAAGCAAAACTACCATTTGATCCAGGAATCCCATGACTGGGTATCTACCCAGAGGAAAAGAAGTCATTATATTAAAAAAGATACTTGTACACATGTGTTTATAGCAGCACAATTCACAATTGCAAAAATATGAAACCAGCCCAATTGCCCGTCAATCAATGAGTGGATAAAGAAATTTTGGCATGTGTGTATGATGGAGTAATACTTGGCCATAAAAAAGAATGGATTAATGGCATTCACAACAACCTGCATGGAAATGGAGATTACTATTCTAAGTGAAGTAACTCAGGAATGGAAAACCAAACATTGTGTGTTCTCACTTATAAGTGGAAGCTAACCTGTGTGTATGCAAAGGCATAAGAATGATACAATGGACTTTAGGGACTTGAGGGAAAGGGTGGGAGAAGGGTGAGGCATAATATACTACAAATTTTGTTCAGTGTATACTGCGCAGGTGATAGGTGCAGCCAAATCACCACCAAATAACTTGCTCATGTAGTCAAACACCACCTGCTTCCCAAAAGTCTATAAAAATTATATAT
>NW_012105032.1:863715-898530 GCF_000951045.1 Mandrillus leucophaeus
TTTTTTTTTTTTTTTTTTTTTTGAATTTTACTTGCATGTGACAAGGAAGGCAAGATTTCCTGCTTCCATGATGATCCTTTATATAGTTTGAGCTCACTTCCAGCAGGGAAGACGACTTTGAGTTTTTCCTGTTTCCAGAATGAGAGAGAGCAGTCTTCAGCCTGAGACCCATCCCTAGGTAATTAGCTCAATTAGGGTTTTGTCTTGGCTAAAGTTTAACAACCAGGTCGGCTTAACTTCTTCCTACCATTAGAGCACTCAGTGATTATATTGTTGATTTTGTTGTTGTTGTTGCTGTTTCTTCATCTTTCTCCCATTGGATTTGACCAACTCTTCCTGACTTGGTCAAATTCAAGTGAGAATTCCAAATTATGGGTAACAAAGCCTCTCTAATTTGGTTAAAATGTCTCATAGCTGCAAAATAGGGAAAACACCAACAAAAAACAAAACAAAACAAAAAATACACACTTGGTTTCTGTGTTTTCTTCCTGTCTTAAAAAAAAAAAATTTAAAAAGCTATTTTATTTACTTTTCTTTCAGCCTATACCTCCTTTCCCCTTTGCCATCTGCAGTACCAAAAAATCTAGAGAAGGCTTCTAACGACTTGAAATCCTTTAAAAAATTCAGAACAAAGACACTACTCATTCCTTTTGGGTATTCTATTTTCTTTGTGGAGTTTCAAAAGTCATGGACACATTCTTCTTAGGGTGAAAGCCATTTTTCTGTGTTGCATGACCTGACTAACTCTTTGGCTTTGGGAGTACCAGAGATGACTGTACTGTGAGAAGATTTGATATTGGCATGTGTAATGGCAGATGAGAGCTATAAAGTTAGGAGTAGCTAAGCACAGCGTACAGGAATTGGTCTTGGCTTTGTTTTTTTAATTGTAATTTTAAGAAGTTGTGGTTTAAGGATCCTAATTCTAGTTCAGAGATGCATTCTATAGGGTCTTCTCTCCAAAAATTAATCTTGATTTGACTTGTCTGCTCATTTGCATGATAAAGTGAGCAGTTCTTTTCATAGGCAAATGACAGACTGAGTTTTCTCAGCTCCAAAAAGAAAGAGCAGTTTGCTCTTTCTAGCTTAAAGGTATCCCTGGGTGACCAGGGCCTTGTGAGAGTGTCTGGAAGTTGACCTGCTGTGACATGCAGCAGCCCTACAGAAAAATTCCCAACAATAATTAATTAAAAAAAAAAGATTCATCCAGGGAATGCATATAGGGGCTGATCACCTGTTGTTTTGAGTCCTCTCAGAGGTCATATATCTCTGGAGAGAGACACTGAGACACATTTTAAGAGGGTAAAAATGACTCATTGGTGACATAATGTGGAGTCCTGCACACAAGCAGCACACATCTATCCACCACAAGAAAAAAAAAAAAAAAATCTTAGGCCATAGCTCAGTTCCTTCTTTTAAGACAAAAAAGGTGGGAAACAATCTAAGAATGAGGAGAAAACAAAATGAATGACCCCCTTGTGAGCACTCTGTAGGTTTTATGGCACCTCTACTTGCCAGAGCTTATGTAAAATGGAAGTAATATGTTCTTTATGAACATTTACATTAAGGAAAAAGAGCCCTAAGGATGACCTGCAGACACAGAGTTCCCAAGTCCTCTTTTGCTCTATTATTTTTTTTCTTCTTGCATTAAAACTGCTATTTTTCTGTTATTATAAAAACTGCTGTTTGGGTTTAATAGGTTTTCTTTTTTTCCTTTTTATTTTGTTTGCAAGTTGCTGATTAATAAGTATTTATCTCATGGCTACAGTTCTGAAGTAAAAGTTATAGGATCTTTGTATGTGTGTGTATATGGATGTGTGTATATATTTAAAAGGCATTTACAATTTCTATAATTTTATGTTGAATTAGCAATTAAGTCCATTTTAATTTCCCTCCAGCACGCCAAACTTTTTCTCTCTGTACCTTAAGATGTAAATTTTGCTATTTGATTTTCACTTAGATGTTCCTTTTAATATGCAAATTTAAGGGTATTTAGCTGAAAATTATCTAAGGTTTTGAAACAATTTATCAAAAATTTAAAAGTCTAAGATAAGGAAAAAAATTTATGAGTCTTTAAGATGTACTTCTATTGATGTGCCTAATATGTCTATGTATGTACATGTTTTTTACCCAATGTTTTATTACTGAAAATATATAAAGAGCTCTAATTAATTAATTGACATAAGGAAATAAAATCACTTGAATCAAATACTTTGTCAGGAAAAAAGAAAATACTAGTCAAATGCTTTGTCGAGTTTACGTAACAAGTAAAATCTTTAAGAAACAAGCTAGGTTTAAAATTATTATTAAAATAATATTAGAAATGTCTTAATGGCCAGCATGCATTTTTATTTGCAGTTTTTAGTCAAGCATTTTTATATTTATCTCTGCCAAATACTATAAAGTGTTAAAATTTGAAATAAGGGTTATAAAAAACTATAAACCAGGCCCAAAACAGAATGATTTTTGCTTGTGCAATATTTAATAAATAACACATTGATATTGGTTTAATGAAAATAGCTGCATCTTGAATTTAGTAAGATTACTATAACTTCTACTTCTGTGATTTTAGGCAGTCTAGTCCACAGGCAGTAAGGTTTGTTTTTGGAATGGACTGTTATCATCTTTGTTTCAAAGCTAAAATATATACTAAGTTTCTCCCAAAGTTAGTTTGGCATATACGCAGGAATGAACAAGGACAGCTTGAAGGTTGGAAGTCAGATGTCTCAGTTGTAATTTTGCAATGGCAGTTTCATAAGTTCAGCTTTCATTAATAATTTAGATAAACAATTAAAGTAATTAGGTAAATGTAATAGGATGAATACTTGTAGACAAACTGATCACAATTTAGGATCAAAAGCTCCATTAAATTAAATGTTAGGTATTTCATTATTTGTGTATTTTCCAATAATAATATATTTGCAGAAAAATATTCTTTTCTAAAAAAAGTGTGTCTCTTTATAAAATGTGAGCAATTTTTTTTTTTTTCTAATTCAAAGCTTATTTAAAGGTTATAGATAAATTAAGGTAAAAGGAACCAGGAGATAGTAGAGATATAAAAAAAAACTTATAAAAATAGAGAAATAGGGTATTTTTTCTTTTGATAAGAAAACTTAAAAAGAAATAATTTTATATGAGAAAGAATCTTGTATAGTAAATTTAGTATTAGAATAAAATTGCTGGTTGTTTAAGAAAGAGAGATATTCAGGACAAACCAGAAAGTCCAAGCATGCATGAGCAGTATCTGTAACTCAAAATAGGAGGATTTATATAAAAAAAATACAAAATCTTTCATATAATCAAGTTGTCTACGATTAAAGAGTAATTATGATGGTCTTTCTAGTGACTGGGCTTGATGTAAAAAACACATACACAAAACAATTGGTTAGAGCAATACAACTTTCTTAAGGGATTGATTTATTTTTAATAAATTATGACAAATTATAATTGTTGTAACTCGAAGTTCAGCTTTTATTTCATCTCGTCGTTTTCAGTTTTCTCTTGCCTTTTAAAGGGTGAGAAATCGTAACACCCTCCAACTAATTTTTCAGCTCATGGAAGTTTTTTCCTCAAGTTCTGTTTCTTGTGGGCTGATACTAACGATATTTTCTTAAAGGTATAAAGAAAATATTTTTCCAGCATAATATTCTGTGAAATGCAGAAGGTCTTTTCTTCTGCCTTTTGGTAACTGGTCTAACAGATTTTACAGTTTATTGAAACAAGTCCTATGTCATTATTATTAAGTTTTGCTTTGCTTTGGAAAAACAACTGAGATTAAAAATTTTTTTAAATAAAATTGCAGTTATTACATTGATTTATTTTTCTGTATGGTCTTTTAAAGTCCTTGTGACGCTGAGTTACAATGCTTTGACTCCTGGGTCTAAAAAAGACATCAAGTCCTGCTGAATCTTAAACACTGACAGCAATTGAAGCCTCGTCATCAGGGCTGGTAGAAGATGTTGATCAAAATATACTGCATTTCTGAGTCATAAGACCAGAAATTAAAGCTGTGCAACTCCTCAAGTTCCAAGGACTATCTTGGAAGGGGTGGGCATGTTAGATTGTAAGGGCTTGTTTTGAGAGATAAAATAAGTTCAGTTTCTCTATAAATCAATCATGAATGTCAAAGGCACACTAATGCAAGACCAGCATATGGCCCCTGTGTCAGATTAACAAGGTTTTCTTAAAGCATTAACCAACTTTTTAATAAAGATTATAAAAAGCTTATGGAAGTTATATCTTAAGGTCAAGATTAAAATTTTATAGATTGTCTATAAATTTTGAAAAACAAATTTAATTGGCTTTATCCTTTTTTTCATTAGGGCTTACTGTTTTTTGTTTTAAATTAAGTCTCATCTCTCAAAGAAGAAAAGTTTTGCCTTTTTAAAAAAGCTCTTGAGTAATCACTTGTGAAATGATTATCTTATTTTAAAATAACCTGCGATATCAAGTGTTTTAAACCTTTGATATTTGACAAAGTTTCCAAAACAAAATTATAAACTATGTCTTTTCTGACCAAATTAATCTTTTAAGATATTAGTTTCCCTAAAGCCCCAAAATGACATACTTTTGGCTTACTTGGTATAAAAATTATACAGGAAACTTTGTCAAATACAAAATGGTGTTTGGTTTCCTTTTGGCTGTATTTGTATAAATACGTTATTGGTATGTGTTCCCAAATTATGTTAAACTCCTGTAATTCTCATATGACTTAACATTATCAGTAATAATTATAATTGTTGTGTTAAATTATTGTGTGCCTCAGATATAACAAATTTCCTTGTCAATTGTGTCTTTCGCTATGGCTGCCCTAAAACTTTTTGTCATGCATGGGCAATGGGCAATTGTTATCTTACTTTGGCTCTCTTTAAAGAGTGGTTATATAATCAGCTATAAACTCTAACAGATGCTCTTGAAGTAGGTTTCTGATAACTTTGGAGATTGTGACATCAGAATAGAATAAAAACTTTCAGGACACAGGAGAACTGAAATGTTCATGAATATCAAGCAGAATGGAAATTACATGGATTGAACTAATAGAAGACTGAAGTAATATTTTTGACTTTTTGTTTGAAATGTTGCTGATAGTTTTGTTTTTTCAGAGTCAAAGTAACTTTTCTTTGGAGCTATTGACAGATTTTAATGATTTAATATACTCTTACGAACAAAAGTTAGAACATATTTGTTTCTCTCTACGTGACTTCTCCAAAATTTGGAAACTTTTCATGAGTATTCTTAACTTATGGCAATACAGTTATTTGAATAAGTGCAGTGAGAATCTGCTTTTATTTATAACAGGCCACAGTTGAAAAAACTGATTATTTTACCAAGGCTTTGACTGAAATGGTGCATTCTCCTTTAAGGAATTGAACTTGACTTATGGAGCAAATAAAACCTCTTGGGAAAACTGTCCTCATACCTTTTTTTAACACAGTTCCTGTACAGGGTTAATGACTTGTGGTAAGTAAAGAATGTCACTTTCTAACAGGCCCTGGATACCCCACTTTATCTTGGAACCTCAAGAGTAGAGGAATTCACCCAAGTCATAGATATTTGACTGTAAAAATCCATGACTGGACTTGGCTTTAAAAAAGTCTCATCTGAGATTGTTCTATAGAACAAAGTTCCATCAAAGCCAGTTTAAAAGCCTATATAAAAATAATTATTATTGCTGCACTGTATGCAAATAATCAAGCCTAGTATAATACAGCAAATCGGTACTACCGTGATTTTTCTTTAGTAAAAATGAAACACTGGAAAGAGAAAAATTATGTTTCAAAAGTTATAATATACCTGTTTTTAGATTCAAGTATTGCCTACTGTTTTTCAATTTTTATTACTTTCTACAGTTTGGACTGAATTCTAACTATTCTTGGCTACAAGTCTTCATAATAATGTTTTCAATTATTTCTTTCTTCTTTCCCCCATTTTTCCTATTTTAGAATCACTGAAAACTAAGCTATGCTTTCTGAAAGCCCTGAAAACTGAAGCTAGAAAACGTAACTTCAGAAGAAAATAACAGCAACCTATTTACATACATAACCCACTTTCATACCTTCCTACTGATGTATGAACTTCAGAGTAATGTGGCCTATACTGATTTTCCAGGATTGTTCTTTTGTTTGTGGTTGCTTTTCTCCCTACCTCCTCTTGTTTTATCTTCAAAGGACATGAGACTTCTGAACCTGCTAAAAATGAGCTTTCCTAATAACTTGGGACCTACCTGTCTAGGAATAAACACATTAGCCATGAGAGATAAGATAAAATCTGAGTCCAGAGACTCTTTTCTTTTAAAATGCTTTCTCCAAAGGTTTTTAAAATGAAAAGGAGTGGGGGAATGTGAAAGGAAATTAAATCTTAGGGCCCCCAAATCACTAAGCTGAAGGGAAAAGTCAAGTTGGAAACTGCTTAGGGCAAACTTGCCTCCCATTCTATTCAAAGTCACCCCTCTGCTCACTGAGATAAATGCATAACTGATTGCCACCTTTGAACAGGTAATCAGAGACTGAAACAAAATGCAGCAATTTTTTTCTTATCTACCTATGAGCTTGAAGCCCCATCTCTGATTTGAGTTTCCCTCCTTTGCTTCAAGTTGTCCTGCAGTTTTTGACCAAACCAATGTTCATCTTATATACGTTGATTGATGTCTCATATCCCCCTATAATGTATAGAACAAAACTGACTACCTTGGGCTAGTGTTGTCAGGACCTCATGAGACTGTGTCATGGGTACACATCCTCAACCTTGGCAAAATAAAATTTGTAAATTAACTGAGACCTGTCTCAGATATTTGGGTTTCACACATTAAAATAGATAAAATAAAATACACAGATTTATGAAAAAAACAAATTATGTGGGAATATAGTTATGGAAATATTTTTTAAACAAATCAGTGATATAATTTTGATATAAGAATATATACTATTTGTGTTATCCCATTAATTAACAAGATATGCTAGCTAACATCAATTTGGAGTAGTGATAAGTGTAAATGATATTTCACGATCTTTCATGCAACAAGATTAATATGATGTAAAAATACTCATGGTTTCGATGGGTAATAAAGTCATAGGACAACTAATTTTGCTGGGATTTGTTGCATACATCCATCATAGAGGAAAATACTGATGTTCAGATTAGTGAAGAAATATAGTTTTTTTTACAATCACATTGGCAAATTACTGAATTTCTTCAGATTAAGAACTCCTCTTAAGAAGTTTACAGTTTGCTCCCAGAAGAATGATTCAATGTATTTCTTTTAAAGGCTTTTATAGAAGATAACCTGTAGAAAAATGTAAAAGGTCACTGACACATAATTATTGTGATATAATGTCTCTGACTTTCTATATAGTATCAGTTTGATTTCTTCGAGGATGTGAAGGATATACTAAGCAGGAAACTTGGCATTATTAATGTGAGGTATTAAGTTCCACAAAAATTAAAAATTAAAAAAGAATATGCTGAAACAACTGATAAAAGTTCCATCAGTTGTATACATTTGTCTCAATTCTATATGCAGGAGTCCTTGATTTGGTTCACTTGAAGTGATATTTTGGTAATGATTAAACATTTAGTAGTTTTCTAAAGTCTTAATTTCAACAACTACTTTAAATATTGTAAAGGACAGATGCCTGGATCCAAATAAGTCACTATATTGGTAATCAATGGTGACTACTCTCTTGAGTCAATCACATTTACCATTTCTGGAATATTTCAGATTGCCCACCAACAGATTCCCAATTAGTGTTTTCTTTATTTTTCATTGTGTCCTTACAATCAGTCACTTTCATGGAGAGAACCAGAGCTTTAGTTTTTTTTTCAAAAAGTTGAGACAACTTAACTAATTAATTATACCTGGTAGAGGTAGATACATTATGCCTGATAGAAGTGACTACTCATATGACATCTAGGCAGAGTGTAGGACTGCTGTAAGTTAAGCTAACATTATCTATGTTGAGAAATGGGAAAAACATCCATTAGGCCTGCTTGAGTTGTAAAGAGGCACAAGCAGTGCAGGAGATGGAAGTTGTGAGCAAGTATTGAGCGAGTGTGCACATGTTATATAGAATTGCCCTAAAGGCAGTTCAGGGAATAGAAGTGATTTCCTTGTAGAGGCTTGAATAACACAGGACAGAAAAGTGCTATTCCTCTGATGTTATTTAATAACATATTAATATTTCATATTTGAGGCCGATATTTAGTGTCATTCATCAGCTACAAAAGGAATCTATAAAGGAAACCACATAAATCAATGTAAGATTTGGAGCAGAATTAAATAAAAGACGTTTAAAAAGAGAGGTTAAATAAAGGACATCGGGAGATAAAAGGGAGAAGAAAAGAGTCAATGGTGGTATTTTTGTTTTGCTTTCTGCACATTAAATGAAAATAAGTGTATTGAGGGAGTTGTGGTAGAATAAGGTTAGGCATGGCTTTGTGAAGTCTTTGCAGTAAAGTTATATTTTACACATGATTAAAAGTAGATACACAGAGAGAAAGTATGTGTTGGAAATCTAATTTATAAATAAGTGTATTATGTTTATTACATATAGGTTGAATTATGCTGATTTCCTATATAATTAGTTTTATTGAAGAGTTCTATTTGTTGTCATTTTAATTTTTATGAGTACATAACTAACATGATTGTCAATTCGTGTACAGAAATGAGACTGACACTTGAAAATGCATCAAAAAAAGATAACCCACAACATCTGAAAATCATAGCTGGCGGTTCTACTAAGTGGGTCTAAGATACATTTTATTCAGAAATGTGGTCATCCCATAAATCCATAAATGAGAAAGGAAATTTGGGCTGAACAATACAGTTATTTACAAAGAATGCTCCACAAGTAGGATTGTGTTAAATTGTCAGATATTTTTCATATAGGGACTGTATTAGTCAGAGTTCTCCAGAGAAACAGAAACAGTAGAATACATACATACATACATACATACATACATACATACATACATATATGAGGGGATTTATTGTGAGAACTGGCTCCCATGATTATGGAAGCCAAGAATTTCCTCTATGCCATCTTCAAGCTGGAGAATCAGAAAAGCCAACAGTATAATTTAGTCTGAGTCCAAAGGTATGAGAACCAGGGGAGCAGATAACATAACTCTCAGTCCAAAGCCAAAGGCCTGAGAACCAAGAAGAGGCAGCACTAATATAAGTCCCACAGTCTGAAGGTCCAAGAACCAGCAGTTTCAATGTCCAAGGGCAGCAGAAGATGGCTATTCCAGCTCAAGGAAAATGAGAGTAAACTCACTCTTCTTCCACCTTTTTATTCTATTTGAGCCTCAGTGCACTAGATGATGTCCATTCAAATTGGTAATGGTGGATCATCTTTATTCAGCATACTCACTCAAATGCCAGTCTCTTCTGGAAACAGCTTCACAAACATACACAAAAATAATGTTTTACTAGCTATCTGGATGTTCAATAACACAGTCAAGTTGATGAATACAATTAACCATCACAGGAACAAAGATACATTTGCTTGACAATAGGGCTGGTACACATGTGCTGTGAGGTAGTTTAAGAAGTAATTAAAATGCAGAATGTCATCTTGAACAATTTTTATTTAAGGACGGCTTTCTGAGATAATATGGATTGTACAATTCATTATAAGAAATGAAGTATTTATGACATTTGCCAAAGATAAGGTCATACAACAAAAACAATGTTATCACAACTGAGCCAATACTGAAAAACAAAGAAGAAAGGGAATCTGACATAACCGAGCTAGCAGCATTTGACTAAAGGAATGTGAGAAAAATTATTGAGTCTGTAAAATAATACAGAAAACAGCGTAAGAGAGTTTTAGCAAAACATGCTTTAAGCAATGATGAAGGGGAAATAAAAGACTAACAATTAATTAATTAATTAAGAATAAGTTATGAGAAAAAAATAGAAATGAACCAGAACCTATAGCTAAGGAAGAACAAAGAAAAGAAAAAAAAATAATTTTTGCAAGACGAAGAAGATGAGCTGCTATTGCTTTGAAGAAAATACTATTTTTAAGTTTCAAGGAAAGGAACAAGTTAAAAGGAGAAAGGCATAAGCCATTAAAAAACAAGAAAACAAAACTAACTTCAGCTTTGCCTTGCAACTTTCTGAGAAGGTCTTCAAGTAGCAAAATCTTAGAGAAATAGGAATAGCATAGAACCTTGTTTAAATAGATAAAAGAAAAAAGATACATAAAAACTTTAATACATGTTCTTACAGACTTGTTGGCATCAAACATTAAAAGAATACTTATGTAGTCAATAAAATTGATGTTATGCCAGAGACTGCAAAAGCAATTGTTACAAAAGCACAAATTGACAAATGAGACCTAATTGAAGTTCTTTAGAGCTTCTGCACAGCAAAAGAAACTATCAACAGAGTAAATAGACAACCTACAGAATGAGAAAAAAATATTTGCAAACTATGCATCCAACAAAGGTCTAATATCCAGAATCTATAAGTAACTTAAACAAATCAACAAGAAAAATCAAACAATCCCATTTTTAAAAATTGGGCAAAAGATTTGAACAGACAGTTCTCAAAAGAAGACACGCATGTGGCCAAAAAGCATATGAAAAAATGCTCAGTGTCACTAATTATTAGCAAATTGCTTATTAAAACCACAATAATTTACAATCTCACACTCGTCAGAATGGCTATTGCTACAAAGTTAAAAAAAAAAAAAAAGGTGCTAGTGAGACTATGGAGAAAAGAGAACCCATAAACACTGCTGGTGAGAATGTAAATTAGTTCAGCCACTGTTGAAAGAAGTCTGAGGATTTCTCAACGAACTTAAAACAGAACTACCATTCAATGCAGCAGTCCCATTCCTGGATATATACCCAAAGGAATATAAATCATTCTACCATAAATAACCATGCATGTATATGTTCATTGCAGCACTATTCACAATAGCAAAGACATGGAGTTAACCTCAATACCCCTCAACAGTGGCATGGATAAGAAAAGTGTGGTAGATATATACAATGGAATCCTATGTAGCTGTAAGAAAAAATAAAATCAAGTCCTTTGCATCAATATGAAGGGAGCTATAGGCAATTGTTCTAATCAAATTAACACAGAACTACAATATCTAATACCACATATTTTGACTTATAAGTAGGAGCTAAATATTGAGTACATACAGACACAAAGGAAAAAACAATAGATACTGGGGACTACTTGAGGGCGGAGGGTAGGAGGAAGGTGAGGGTCGTAAGACTGCCTATCGGGTGCAGTGCTCATTGCTCAAGTAGTAAAATAATCTGTACATTAAACCCTTGCAACATGCAATTTACACATGTAATATACTTGCACATGTACCCTCTGAACTTACAATAAAAGTTGGAGAGAAAAACAAAATTAAAAAATAGATAAAAGTGATGTTATGGGAAAAGAAAAACATACAGAGAGTAAAAGTGCATGCAAATCTGTGTGTACTATAGGATCTTTGTAAAACATATAAAGTTGATTCTTATTATTCACTGTAGTTTTGTTCTGTAAAGTTGCTGTGAACAAATAATTAGTAAATACTGAGTCATTTCTCCTAGGGGAAATAAATGGGTTTCTTTGAGCCTCTGGTCACAACATATTTGTTAACAAGTCAATATATAGCGTTGTTTTATGTGTGTGTGTTTTTTTAAAGACAGCTTATTTAATATATATTGTTGACGTATTGCCATTGAACTCATGGCCAGCAGCGTTATGACTCATGCCTAAATGAAACTTTTCTAACACAGGTATTTTCTCCATGAGACAAACGTACACATCACAGCCTTCTTGCACTTAGGAACAGTAAATGTCACCTTATCACTGTGCTTGGGGGCCACTTTAAACAGTGAAATCACGTATAAAAAGCACAACATTGAAAAAAAATATGGCACTAAATCGACTGTGAAGGTATGCTTGTTTACAGTAAGAGAGCTGAAACAACAAGGTGGTGTCTCATTGTATGACCTCAGCTGAGAAGATGTGCATCAAGCGAGGACATATTTTTTCACTGCTCTGTGCATGTCCTTCAACGAGAGTAAAAGTGCTATATCAATTTGGGTATAACAAATAACTTTTAGTTAGTGGACAAAATGGCAAATATGGAACTCACAAATAATTAAGACTGTATCTCTATGTTTCTATATCTTTATCTCTGCAATGCTATTTCTGTGTCATCTCTCTATCCTTTCTGAGAGAGAAAAAGGGGAGGAGAAAGAGAGAGACTGGAAAAACGTATTTTAAAATACTAACATTTTTCTTGGAGAAAATCTTATGAGTAGTTTCCATTTTCTTTTTCTTTCCTACAACTTCTAGTTATTCTAGAGTGAATGGGCATTGCTTTTTCTTTTTGTTAGAAATGGGGTCTTGCTATGTTGCCAAGGCTAGTCTCAAACTCCTGGCCTTGAGCAATCCTCCTGTCTTTGCCTCTCAAAGTGCTGGGATTACAGTCATGACCAACCATTACCAGCCTTTTATTGCTTTTATAACAAGTATTCTGAGAAGTTATTTTATTTTGTAAACAAAAACATTATTAATTTCATAAGTAACACAATATTAAAAGAAAGCAATGAAGCTATAATTCAGATGGATAGAAGAATGTGTAATTGAAATTGCAAACAAATAATGCACACAAGATTAAATATAGATAGGCACAGCCATAGTTTATGAGACTCTAGAGAGGAAACTAAAAGAAAAAGAAGAACAAAAGAAAGTAAGAATTTAGATTCATCGCATTTGGGAAAAGAATTGGTTGTTAAAAGCTGTGTATAGGGTGTCAGTTGTCATTTGAAAAACTGAAATTACAAAATGTAAACTTATTTCTATAACTCAAGAAATGTTTATTATGATGTTTCCTGGGAAAGAGAATATTGCCATTTATGTAGGGGAACTTTGTGATATAATATAAATTGGAGTGTGTTGTTGTTTCTCTTCCTTTGGTACTGCTAATGTTGTTTACTGTAATAGTATAAAATGGGTTTAGTCCAGATAAGAAGTTGAAGCAATAAAGCATGATTTTATTCAAATACTCTTTAATATTTTGTTATTTTTAATGTCATATATTAGTATGAATTATTTTATTAGTTACACTAATCAAGATGGCATAAGTAAGTATCACAGTAAGTATAGATGCATAAAACAGGGGAATGGAGTGTTATGGGCATCACAATTATGACTTCACCAGAGAGAGAAAAACCCTTGAGATAGTCAAAGTTCTGTTATGCTTTACCTGGTTATAAACCATACTTCAACGGTGGTATAATTTGGATAGCCATTTGGTTTTTAATTATCAAAAATATTCAATTTATAATAGAGAACTTTTTTATTCATTAAAACTACTGCTTTAAATGTTACAATGATCTGATTTATAATTAATAACAAACTGAGTTTATGACTAATTTAGTGGTATTAGTAAATATAATTGAGCATCTTTATTAATAGATAAGTTCCTAACCAGTTCTTCCGATTGGTATTTCGCATTATAATTACTCAAATAACATTTAACTGTTGCTTCCGTATCCTCTGCCAAGAGCTAGAGTCAATGTTTCTCCCATTTTTATTTAGCACAGATGAAACGTGACACATAATCCATATTATTAATGCCAGACTGAATCCCTGGAAAATGTTCCACTTGATTTCCCCCTGAAGAGTACCCAGAAGAGCCATAGTGTTCAAAGTCACACTTATGATTAATGTACTAAGCATTTTAATATATTACATGGGCTGAATATTTAGTATTATCAATGTGCCTTCAGAAAAAAAAAAAAAAAAAAAAAACCTCTTTAAAGGTGAAAATTTCAATTAATTAAACCATGAATTTTGTCTCCAACAGACCAAACCTCCTATTAAAATATATTTTTTATTGCAGTAAGTAAATTGAATGGTCTGACGGAAGTACTGTGGAAATTCCATTAAAATAATTACAATATTCACCGAACTTTCATTTCTTCATCTACATTTTGAGTAGCACCCTGAAATACATGTTCAGGTTGACTATATTCAAGTTCATGCTTGACCTATCACAAACTAAGTAACCTTTATCGAGTTGACATCTCTGGCATCTATTTCTTCATCTGCAAAATGAGAATAACAAAAGTTCCTATGTACTAAGTTGTGTCCACTCCCAAACTCTTGTTTGAATTTCTAACCCTCAATTAGTGGTCGTTGGAGATGAGACCTTTGGGAGATAATTAGGTTTAGGTGAAGTCATGAGAGTGAGGCAAATTTGTGCCTTTATCAAAAGGGACACCAGAGAATTCTCTCTGTCTCACACACACACACAACCACCACCCCTGTCTCTTTTTTTTCTCTCTCTACCATATGATGACAGAGAGAGAAGTTAGCCAGCCAGAAGCCAGGGAGACAACCCTTACCAGAATCCAACTATACTGGCATCCTTATCTCATACTTCTAGTCCCCAGAATTATAATAAATTAATTTTCTGTTGCTCAGCTATCCAACTGATGATATTTTGTTATGGAAGCCTGAGCTGGCTAAAGAGTATCCAATTTTTAGGGTTGTAATGAAAATTAAATGAGAAAAAATATATAAAACACGTAGTCCATTACTTCATATATAGTAAATGCATAGTAAAGATTATTTGCTAATACTATGACTAATTATTTTTGTTATTATTACCACTTGTATTGCATATATCAGCTCAGTAGGAATTTATCCACTACTTGCTGAATAATCCCTGATAAAGAGACAATAAAGGGCAATATTTCACAATGTGTGCTCTAAATCATACTTTTTTCTAATCAAGCTCACTCAGTATTTATTAGCTGAGGATTGTCAGCAAATAATTTAACCAGTCTGATGCTCAATTTTCTCAATTGTAAAATTGTGATGTTAATCCTAATTATAATATAGGATTGTTGAGAAGCATGGATTTTGAAAGAATCCAAAGCATCTTTAATCAGTAATCCATCAAATAAAAAACTAGAGCCTGAATATGAGTCTTTAGGAAATCTTAAATGGGTAAAAAATAAATAAGAAAAAGTGACTCTAAAGTGCTGTGTTGTCAAGATAATCTACTGAGATGTGAAAAAAATGAGAACGTATTATTTATTTTCATGCAAACAACCAGAAACTAAATAGTCTTTACTAATATATTCTATACTAAGTAATATTAATATTCTCACTGGTTCTGTCAGAGTAACATGTAGCACCTGATTCTCACAGCACACTGAGGGCAAAATTATAGCTCCATGAGACACAGGAGGTCATAAAGGCAATTTTTTCCCTTATATTATATTGTAAAATCGGTCAAATTAATTTGCCTATGTGAGTGGAGTTACCAGTTATAATACCTTGTTTTAATTAAAGACATCCTTACAAAACAGAAAAGTATATTTAAAATGTTGCTGCAATGTAACCATGTATTGAAGATACTATATATAAAATAACAAGAAAATAGCAAGGGAAGAGCAGAGCTGATTATGATGTTTAGTAAGCCATGTAACAGAGAAAAATAATAATTACTTCATCGGATTTGATATGTTCATTGATATTATTGTCACTAAATATGTTATTGTTATAAGAGGCATACCTCCAAGATAGTGCAGGTTGGTTTCCAGATGACCACAATAAAGTGAATATCACAGTAAGGTGAGTCGCATATTTTGTTTGTTTCCCAGTGCACACAAATGTTTTGTTTACACTCTGCTGTAATCTATTAAGTCTGCCACAGAATTGTGTAATTAAACAATGTACATATCTTAATTTAAAAATACTTTATAGCTAAGATATGCTAATGATAAGTTGAGCCTTCAGCAAATCATAATCCTTTTGTTGGTGAAGAGTCTTGCTGTGAAGTTGATGGCTGCTGAGTAATTAGGGTAGTGGCCCCTGAGGATTGGGATGGCTGTGGCAATTTCTTAAAATAAGGCAACAATGAAGTTTGCAGCATTGATTAACTCTTTCTTTCATGGGTGATTTCTCATCAGCAGATGATGTCTTTTTATCTACAATAGAGTTTCTTTTACAACTGGAATCAATCCTCTCAAACCCTGCCATTGCTTTATCAACTAAGCTTATGTAATATTATAAATCCTTTGTTGTTATTTCAGCTATGTTGATTGCATCCTCATAAAGAATAGATTCCCTCTCAAGAAACCACTTTCTTTGCTCATCTATAGGAAGCAACTACTTATCCACTCACATATTTCAGAATATTTCTGTAATTTAGTTATAGCTTCAGGCTCCATTATTATAGTAATCTTAGTATTTCCACAACATCTGCAGTTACTTTTCTCACTGAAGGACTGAACATATCAAAGTCAGCCATGAGGGATGGAATCAACTGTTTTCCAAATTCTTGTCAGTGTTCATATTTCAGCCTTCTCTGATGAATCACAAATGTTCTAGCATCGAGAATGATGAATCCTTTCCAGGAAATTTTCAATTTCCTTTGCCCAGATCTGTCAGAGGAATCACTGTCTATGGCAGCCATAGCCTTACAAAATGCACATCTTAAAAATACAACTTGAATGTCAAAATTATACCTTGATCCATGGGCTGCAGGATGGATGTTGTATTAGTAGGCATGAAAACATATTTAATCTGCTGTATATTTCCATCAGAACCCTTGGGTAACCAGATGCATTTCAATGAGCAGTAGTATTCTGAAAGGAATCTTGGTTTTTTTGCAGTAGGTACAAATAGTGGGCTTAAATTATTCAAGAAACCATGCTGTACACAGTTGGGTTGTCATCTAGACCTTGTTGTCTCATTTACAGAGCACAGACAGTCAATTTAGCATAATTCTTAAGGGATCTAGGATTTTCATAACAGCTAATTTTATTGCTGCACATTGCTAATATTCAACTTATGCTCATGAAGCTCACCTTAACCTCAGTGAGGTTTCACAGAAAGTCATCAGCTGCATCAGTCCTTAATAGGAGAGAGAACCTGTTCTTTGAAGTTTTGAAGCCAGTCATTCACTTCTCCTCTCTAGCTGTGAAAGACCTAGAGGACATCTTATTCCAATAGACAGTGTTTTCTCTCTGTTGAAAAATCTGGCTTTGTTTTGTTAGGGCCTTTTCTATATCTTTCTTCATATCAGCAAAAAAGGTGTTTCCCTGTTTTATCATTTATGTGTTCACTGGAATAGTGCTTTTAATTTTCTTCAATGGCTTTTCTTTTGCATTAGCAACTTGGCTGTTGGTAAAAAGAGTCCTAGATTTCAGACTGTCTTGGCGTTGGACATGCCTTCCTCACTAAGATTAAATATTTCTGGCTTTTTATTTAAAGTAAGAGATTTGTGAATCTTCTTTTTAACTTTAATACTTAGAGGCCGTTGTAGGATTATTAATTGACCTAATTTCAATATTTTTGTTTATCAGGAAACAGGGATGCCTGAGAAGAAGGAGAGAGATGACAGAAATTTCAGTCAATGAAGCAGTCAGAACATGTATATTTATCAATTAAGTTTGCCATTTTATGTGAGTGTAGTTCATGGCACCTCAAAACAATTTAATTAGTAACATCAAAGATCACTAATTACAGATTACCATAACATATATAGCGATAACGGAAATGTCTGACATATTATGAGAATCAACAGAATGTGACCCAGAGACAGAAAATCAGCACAGGCTATTGGAAAAATAACGCCGTTAGATTTGTTGAATGCATGGTTGCCACAAACATTCTATTTGTAAAAAACACGAGATCCATGAAGAGTAGTAAAGCAAAGTGTAATAAGACAAGGTATGCCTATATATGTATGGTGAAGCCACTATATGTTATGCTACTGTTTTTACTAATTGTATTACTGCATATTGCTAATATTTTCAATATCAGCAAAGATATTATGTCATTGATTTTTTTTTCATTCTTTTTCTCTCTTTCAAACATTATAATATATAGTAGAGTAGATCATGAGTATGAGCTAGTTATATATATATACATATATACAAACGTATATAAGACTGCTTGCTAACTTTTAAAATAATGTAATGTTATGAAGTTTGATGAATATTACCTTAAAGGCCAATAATTTACTTAATCAGGTTATTTCTACACAAGGTTATTTAACACAAATTAATTTGGAAATTTATAAAATTGATCTTTTTTAAATGGCATTTTAATGAATGCAAACTGTGATGTTGGAACACACCCTCAAATTCTCTTCAAGGCAGCACAGTCAAACTTCCAGTTTCTGGTGTTGCATATAAGGATCTCAGAAGTTACTACTCCATCTAAAAATAAAAAGCTGAACAGACTGGAAGATCAGCAATTAAGCATATAGTTGAACTTAACAGTATCATCAGTCAAGCAAATATAATTAATATTTATAGTGTACTTCATCCAATAGCATCAAAATACACATTGTTCTCAAGCTCACATGTAACAGTCACCAGCAGAGCTCACATTTTAGACTATAAAATATGCCTTAATGAATTGAAAGTAATAGAAATTATACAAAGTATGCTCTCAGGCAACAATAGAATTAAACTAGATATTAATTATAGACAGATAACTGGAAAACTCCAAAATATCTAGAGATTAAACAAGACACTTAATAATAAATGGGCCACAGAAAAAATCTCAAGATAATTTAAAATATTTTGTACTAAACGAAAATAAAAATACAACTTATGAGAACTGTGGAATGTAGCAAAAGTGTTTTTGCATTGGAAAATTTTAGCATTTAATGCATATATTAGAAAAGAAGAAAGGTCTAAAATGAATTATCTAAGCTTCCAACTTAGGAAACTAGAAAAATATGAGCAAATTAACTTCAAAGTAAGATGAAAAAAAAGCAGAAATATAATTAAAAACAGAAAATCAATGGAGAAAATCAATAAAAGTAAAAGGTGGTTCTTTGAAAAAATTAACATAATTGATAAGTCTTAACCCAGTCTAACTAAAATAAAGGATACAAATTATTACTATCAAAACTAAAAGAGGGAACATCATCACTCCAATCCTATATATTAAAAGTATAATAATTGTATGCCTACACACAACCTAGAAGAAAGAGATAAATTTCTTGAAAGATAATGTGCCTATACTCATACAAGAAAAAATAGAAAATCTGAAACAAACAACTCAATTTAAAAATGTGTTTTTATCTATTAAAAAAATTGAGGCCAGGAGTGGTGGCTCACGCCTGTAATCCCAGCATTTCAGGAGGACAATGCAGGCAGATCACCTGAGGCCAATGCAGGCAGATCACCTGAGGTCAGGAGTTCAAGACCAGCCTGATCAACATGGTGAAACCTCGTCTCCACTAAAATACAAAAAAATAGCCAGGCATGGTGGTGTGTGCCTGTATTCCCAGCTACTTGGGAGGCTGAGGAAGGAGAATCACTTGAACCCGGGAGGCGGAAGTTGCAGTGAGCCAACATGTGTTTGATAGTTCCTACTACATTCTCTCTCTCTCTCTCTCTCTCTCACCTGCCACCATGTAAGATGTGACTGCTTCCTTTTCCACCATGATTGTAAATTTCCTGAGGCCTCCCAAGCTATGCAGAACTATGAGTAAATTAAACCTCCTTTCTTTCTAAATTACCCAGTATTGACTAGTTCCATATAGCAGTGTGAGAATGAACAAATACTGTCTGAGACCATGGATAGAAAGACTCAGTATTGTCAACATGTCAGTTCTTCTCAATTTGATCTACAAATTAAATACAATACCAATAAAAATCTCAGCAGGTGGTTTTGTGGATATTAACAGAATATTTACAAAGTTCATATGAAGAGGCAAAAGATCTAGAATAGCCAACACGACACTGAAGAAAAATAGTAAAGTTGGAGGACTGATACTACCTGACTTAAAGACATATTATAAAGCTACCATAAAAAAGAAAGTATGGTATTGACAAAATAATAGACAAATAGACTTATAGAAAACAATAGAAAGCCCAGAAGTATATCTACATAATATTTAGTCAACCCATCTTTGGCAAAGTGGCCAAGACAATACAACAGGGCAAAAATAGTCTTTACAATAAATAAAGAATGCTGAATTACCTGGACATTTGACATTCTCGTGCAAAAGAAAAAAAAATATAATCTAGACATTGACCTGACAACTTTAACAAAATTACATTAAAATGGATTACAGACCTAAATACAAAATGCAAAACTATTAGAATTTTAGAAGATAACATGGGAGAAAACTTACCTGACCTTGGGTATGCTGATAGCTTATTAGGTACAACACAAGAGGCATGATTGAGGAAATAAATAATTAAAGGGAAGATATTTTTCAAATCAAAAAACTTCTGCTTTGCAAAAGAAAATGTTAAGAAAATGAGAAAACAAGCCTCAGATTGAGAGAAAAATATTTGCAAAAGACACATCTGATAAAGAAATGTTATCTAATATATACAAACAACCCTTGAAATTCAACAATAAGAAAACAACCCAATTAAAAAGTGAGACAAAGACCTGACCACATACCACAACAAAAAAAACATACAAATGGTCAATAATCATATGAAAGATGCTGTACTATGTCATAAATGAAGTACAAATTAAAACAATGAAATAACATCACATATATATTAGAATGGCTGTTATTTGGAACACTAACACCACCAAATGCTGGTAAGAATGTAGAGCAACAGGAACTCTCATTGCTGACGGAAATGTAAAATGATACATACTCACTTTGCAGAAGAGTTTTCGCTTTTGTTTTTTGTTATTTTGTTTTATAAAACTAAACACACTCTTACTATATAATCCAGCAATTGGGCTCCTTGTTGTTTACCCAAAGGAGTTAAAATCTTATGTTCACATAATAACATGCACACGGATGTTTAGAGCAGCTTTATTTATAAATTTCAAAATTTGGAAACAGTGAAGGCATCACTCAGTAGGTAAATTAATAGGTAAACTTTGATATATCCGGATAAGAAAACATTACTAAACACTAAAAAAAAAAAAAAAAAAAAAAAAAAAAAACCTCAAGCCATGAAAAGCATGAAGGCACCATAATTGTATACTATAAAGTACAAAAGCCAATATGAAAAGGCTTCACACTGTAAGATTCTGACTATGATATTCTAGAAAAGGTATGGAGATGGTAAAAATATTAGTGGTTTACAGTAATTTACAGGAGGGAGAAATTAATAGGTAAACCACCAAGGGGTTTTAGAGCAGTGAACATGTTGTATGTGATACTATAATCATGAACACATCAATTTAAAAACATTATACGTTCTTAAATCTATAAAAGGTATACCAAGTGTGAGTCCTACTATAAAGTATTCACTTGGAGTGACTATAATATGCCAATGGAGGTTCATCAATTGTAGCAAATGTATCAGTATAGTGAGGAATGTTGGTAACCACAGAGGCTATACATGCCTGGGGTAGATAAAAAGTTTGTGTCTTTCAATTTTGCTGTGAAACTAAAACTGCTATTTAAAAAAAAAATTTAAAAAGGTCTTTAAAAAAGTACTACCTCCAGAAAATTTGACTTCTGTTTGATGAAGTATAAGAAGCAGAAATAAAGCAACTGGCATGAACAACAACAACAGCAAAACTACAACAAAGAACCCTCACAGAGTCCACTTTACTTGCCTGCTACCTCCACTGGAGCAGGTAGTGGTATCCATGGCTGAGAGATCTGAAGAGGGATCATATCACAGGGCTCTTTACAGGATTTCAGGAAGCCCCATCTCTAGGGGAAGAAGGAGAGCACCACACTGAGGGAGCATCTCAAGGGACAAAAGAATCTGAACAACAGCGCTTGAGCCACAGATCTTCCCTTTGGCATAGTCTACTCAAATGAGAAGAAACCAGAAAATCAAATTTGGTAATATGACAAAACAAGGTTCCTTAGCATCCGCAAAAGATAACACTAGCTCATGAGCAATGAATGCAAACCAAAAAAAAAATCTGAAGTGCCAGAAAAAAAAAAAAAAATAGAAGGTCAATTACTAAGCTACTCAAGGAGGCACCAGAGAAAGGTGAATATCAACCTGAAGAAGTCAGAGGAAACAACAGGATACGGACAGAAAAAAAATCCAGAAAACTAGACAGTATAAATAAAAAACAATCACAACTTCTGAAAATGAAGAACATACATATAGAAATGCAAAATACACTGGAAAGTGTCATCAATAGAATCAAACAAGTAGAAGAAAGAACTTCAAAGTTCAAAGACAAGGCTTTTGAAATAACCAACAAAGACAAATAAAAAGAATAAATTAAAAAAAAATAAGCAGAGACACCAAGAAGATTGGGATTATGCTAAACGACCAAACCTAAGAATGATTACTATTCCTGAGCAAGAAGAGAAATCTAAAAGTTTGGAAAATATATTAGGGTAATGGCAAAAACTGAAATTACTTTTGCACCAAACTTTATATTTGAAGAAATAATCAAGGACAACTTTTCTGACCTTGCTAGCAACTTAGACAGCCAAACACAAAATAATCAAAAAACACCTAGGAAATTTATTGCAAAAAAAACATCACCTAGGGACATAGTCTTCAGGTTATCTAAAGTCAAAATGAAGAAAAGAATCTTAAGAGTTGTGAGGCAAAAGCATCAGCTAACCTATAAAGGATTACTTTGATTGGATTAACAACAGATTTTTTTAGTAGAAACCCTACAAGCTATAAGGGATGGGGTCCTATCTTTAGCCTCCTTAAATAAAAACAATTATCAGCCAAGAATTTTGTGTGCAGCAAAACTAAGTTTCATAAATGAAAAAATATACACAGTCTTTTTCAGACAAAGAAATACTGAGATAATGCACCATGACCAAGCCAGCACTACAAGAACTAATAAAATCAGCTCTAAGTCATAAAACAAATCCATGAAATACACTGAAATAGAACCTCCTTAAAGCACGAATCTCACAGGACCTATACAACAATAACACAAAGAAAAAAAAAAGTATTTATGCAACAACCAGCATGATGAATAGAATAGTACCTCACATCTAAATACTAATGTTGAATATAAATGGTCTAAATACTCCACTTAAAAGATACAGAATGGCAGAATGGATAAAAATTCACCAAACAAGTATCTTCTGTCTTCAGCAGACACACCTAAAACATGAGGACTCACATCAACTTAAGGTAAAGGGGTGGAAAAAGATATTCCATTCAACTTGACACCATAAGTGAGCACGAGTAGCTATTTTTATATCAGACAAAAAAAGACTTCAAAACAACAGTTAAAATTAAGACAAAGAGGGACATTACATAATGGTTAAAAATAACTAATCCAACAGGAAAATATCACAATTCTAAATATATATGAACCTGACAATGGAGCTCCCAAATTTATAAAACAATTATGACTAGACTTAAGAAATGAGGTAGACAGTAACACAATATTAGTGGGGGACTTTAATACTCCACTGACAGCACTAGGCAGGTCATCAAGTCAGAAAGTCAACAAAGATACAATGGACTTAAACTATACCCTAGAACAAATGAACTTAACAGATATTTACAGAACATTCTACCCAACAACTGCAGGATATACATTCTATTCATCAGCACATGGAACATTCTCCAAGATAGAGCATATGATAGACCACAAAACAAGTCTAAATAAATTAAAGACAATAGAAATTATATTAAGCACTCTCTCAGCCTACAGTGTGATAACATTGGAAATCAACACCTAAAGGAAACCTCGAAATCTTGCAAATACATAGAAATTAAATAACCTTCCTGTGAATGATTATTGGGTCAACAATAAAATTAAGATGACAATTAAAAATTTATTTAAGGCTGGGTGCAGTGGCTCATGCCTGTAATCTCAGCACTTTGGGAGGCTGAGGCAGTTGAATCACAAGGTCAGGAGATCGAGACCATCCTGGCTAACACGGTGAAACCCTGCCTCTACTAAAAATACAAAAAATTGGCCTGGCATGGTGGCAGGTGATTATAGTCTCAAATACTCAGGAGGCTGAGGCAAAAAAATAAACAAATAAAATTATTTAAACTGAATGGTAATAGTGACACAACCTATTAAAACCTCTGGTATACAGCAAAAGTGGTGCTAAGAGGAAAGTTCATAACATTGAATGCCTACATCAAAAAGTCTGAAAATGCACAATAGAGATTCTAAGGTTACACGTCAAGGAACTAGAGAAACAAGAACAATCCAAACCCAAACCCAACAGAAGAAAAAAAAAAACAAAAACAAACAAACAAACAAACAAAAGATAAGAGAGGAACTAAATGAAATTGAAACAACAACAGAAAACCTAATACAAAAGAAAAATAAAACAAAAATTTGGTTCATTGAAAAAGTAAACAAAATTGATAGACCATTAACAAGATTAACTAAGAAGAAAGAAAATCCAAATAAGCTCAATTAAAAATGAAATGGGAGATATTACAACCAATACCACAGAAATACGAAAGATCATTCAAGGTTACCCTGAACACCTTTACATACACAAACTAGAAAACCTAGAGAAGATTGAAAAATTCCTAAAAATATACAGCCCTCCTAGATTAAACCAGGAAGACATGGGAACTCTAAACAGACCGGTAAAAAGCAGTGAGATTGAAATGGCAATTTTAAAAAATTGCCAACAAATAAAAAAGCCCAGGACCAGAAAATTCACAGCTGAATTTTATTAGACATTCGAACAGGAATTGGTACCAATCCTTTTGAGATTATTGCAAAAAATAGAGAAAGAGGGAATCCTCCCTCAGTCATTTTATGAAACCAGTATTACCCTAATACTAAAATCAGGAAAGGACATAACAACAACAACAACAACAACTAAACTACAGATCAATATCTGTGATGAACCTACAAGCAAAAAATCTCAACAAAATACTGGTTAACCGAATCTAACAGCATATCACAAAGATAATCCACCATGATCAAGTGGGTGTTATACGAGGGATGCAAGGATGGTTTAACATATGTAAACTAATGTGATACACCACATTAACAGAATTAAAAACAAAAATTATGTGATCATCTTAATAGATGAAGGAAAAACATTTGACAAAATCCAGCATCCCTGTATGATAAAACCCTCAGCAAAACTGGGATACAAGGGACATACCATAAGGTAATAAAAGCCATTTAGGACAAATCCACAGCCAACACTATACTGAACAGGAAAAAGTTGAAAGCATTCCCCCTGAGAACTGGAACAAGACAGGGATGTCCGCTTTCACCACATTTATTCAACATAGTACTGAAAGTCCCAGCTAGAGCAATCAGCCAAGAGAAAAAATTAAAAGGCATCCAAGTTGGTAAAGAGGAAGTCAAACTCTTGCTATTTGCCAATTATATGATTCTATACCTATAAAACCCTAAAGACAAATCCAAAAAGATTCTAGAACTAATACATTAATTCAGTAAAGTTTAAGGATACAAAATCAATGTACATGAATAAGTAGAACTGCTATACATTAACAGCTCTTAAGAAGAGAATCAAATAAAGAATTCAACCCCCTTTACAATAGCTGCAAAAAATAAAATTAAAATACTGAGGAAAGTACCTAACTAAGGAGGTGAAAGACCTCTACAAGGAAAATAACAAAACCTTGCTGAAAGAAATAATAGACACACAAAACAAATGAAGACACACATTTCATGTTCATGGATGGGTAAAATCAACATTGTAAAAATGTGAAGTTCTTCAGCCCATGGCCCCCTTCCTTCCTACCTCCCTTCAAAGACCTCGGTGTCTATTGGTCCCATCTTCTTTTTTCTTTTCAACTTTTATTTTAGGTTCAAGGGGTATATGTGCAGATTTATTTTGTAGGTAAATTGAATGCCATGGGGATTTGGTGTACTGATAATGTCATCATTCAGGTAATAAGCATAGTATCTGATAGGTTTTTGATTATCACTTTCTTCCTAACCTCGAGCGTCAAGTAGGACCTGGCATCTAGTGTTCCCTTTTTTGTGTGTGTCCATGCATACTCAAAGTTTAAATCCCACTTATAAGTAAAAACATATGGTATTCGTTTTTCGGTTCCTGTATTAATTTGCTTAGGATAATGGCCTCCAAGTTTATTGAGTTGTTGAAAAGGATATAATCTCATTCTATTTTATGACTGCATAGTATTCTATGGTATGTATGTACCACATTTCTTTTTCTTTTTCTTTTTTTGTGAGATGGAGTCTTGCTCTGTGGCCCAGGTTGTAGTGCAGTGGCATGATCTCAGCTCACTGCATCCTCCGCCTCCCCGGTTCAAGCAATTCTCTGCCTCAGCTTCCTGAGTAGCTGGGATTACAGACTCCTGCCACCATGCCCAGCTAATTTTTGTATTTTTAGTAGAGACAGATTTCACCACCTCTTGATCACCATCAAGGCCACGCTGGTCTTGAACTCCTGACCTCGTGATCCACCCACCTTGGCCTCCCAAAGTGCTAGGATTTCCGGTGTGAGCCACCGTGCTCAATGTATGTACCCCATTTCTTAATCCAGTCTACAATTTATGAGCATCTAGGTTGACTCCATGTCTTACCTATTGTGAATAGTGCAATGATGAACATATGAGTGCATGTGTCTTTATGGTAGAATAATTTATATTTCTTTGGGTGTATACTTAATAATGACATTGCTAGGTCAAATGGTAATTGTTTTAAGTTGTTTGGAAAATCTCCAGGATACTTTCCATGGTGGCTGAACTAATTTACATTCACACCAGCAGTGTATAAGCATTCCCTTTGTTCTACAACCTTTTCAACATTTGTTACTATTATTATTATTTTAAATTTTTAATTACAGCCATTTTGAATGGTGTGAGATGGTATCTCATTGTGGTTTTGATTAGCATTTCTATAGCTTAGTGATGCAGAGCATTTTTCTAATGCTTGTTGACTACATGTATATTTTTCAAAAAGTGTTAGCTCATGTCCTTTGACCACTATTGAATGGTTTTGTTGCTTTTATGCTTGTTAATTTGTTTATGTTCCTTACAGATTCTGGATCTTAGATGTTTGTCAGATTCATAGTTTGCAAATATTTTCTCCCATTCTGTGAGTTGTCTGTGTACTCTGTTGAGTTTATTTTGCTGTACAAAAGCTCTTTAGTTCAATGAGGTCCCACTTACCAATTTTTGTTTTTATTGCAATTGCTTTTATCATCTTCATAATAAAATCTGTACCAGGGCCAATGTCCAGATTGGTATTTCCTAACTTTTTCTAGGGTTTTCATAAGTGTAGATTTGACATTTAATTTTTTAATCTATCTTGAGTTGATTTTTTAAAACAGTGTTAGTAAAAGGCTCAGTTTTTCTGTGTATGTCTAGCCAGTTATCCCAGTGACATTTCTTAAATAAGGAGTCTTTTCCCCATTGCTTTTTACTATTGTCGGTGTTGTTGACTTTGCCAAAGATGAGATGGTTGTAAGTGTGCAGCTTTATTTCTGGGCTTTCTGTTCTGTTCCATTGTCCTATGGGCCTGTTTTTGTGTTAGTACCATGCTCTTCTGGTTACTCTAGATTTGTTGTATAGTTTAAAGTTGGGTAATATGATTCATCCAGCTTTATTCATTTGACTTTTTAGGATCTTTTGCTTCCATAAGATTTTTTGAATAGCTTTTTTAAAATTCTGTGGAGAATTTTATTGGTGGTTTGATAAGTATAGCATTGAATCTCTAAATTGCTTTGGGAAGTATGGTTATTTAACAATATTAATTATTCCTATCCACGAGCATAAAATGTGTCTCCATTTGTGTCATCTCTGAATTCTTTCAGCAGTGTTTTCTGATTCTGATTAAAGAGAACTTTCACATTCCTCATTAGCTATTGACAATGTTGAATATTTGTCCCCATCCTAATCTCATGTTGAATTTTAATCACCAGTGTCGGAGGTGAGGACTGGTGGAAGGTGATTAGATAAGGGCAATGAATCTCTCATATGTTGCTGTTTTTATCACAATATTGAGTGAGTTCTCATGAGATGTGGTTATTTAAAAGTATGTCACAACTCCCTCCACCGCTCCCGCTTTTGCCGTGTGATATGCCTAGTCATGCTTCATCTTCTGGCATGAGTAAAATTTCCTGAGGGCTCCCCAGAAGCTGTGCAGATGTTGTCACCATGCTTCCTGCACAACCTGCAGAATCATAAACTAATTAAACTTCTTCTCTTTATAAATTGCCCAGCCTCAGGTATTTCTTTATAGCAATAAAGAACCGCCTAATACAGAAAATTGGTACCAAGGGATGAGACATTGCTATACAGAAACCTTAAAAGGTGGAAGCAGATTTGGAACTGGGCAATACGTAGAGGTTGAGAGAGTTGGTGGGGTCAGAAGAAGACAGGAAGATTAAGGACAGTTTGGAACTCCTTAGAGACTGGTTAAATGATTGCACCCAAAATGCTTATAGTGAAATGAAGAGTGAAGTCTAGACTGCTAAGGTCCCAGATAAAAAATAAGAAATGTATGAGAAATTGAAGAAAAGGTCGTATGTTATGCCTTAGAAAACAACTTGGCTGCATTGTGTTTATACCCTGGGAATCTGTGAGAGTTTAAATTTGAGAGTGATGATTTAGGGTATCTGGTAGAAGACATTTCTAAGCAGCAAAACATTCAAGATGTGGCCTGGCTACTGCTAACAGCTTATGCTGAGATGTAGGACCAAAACAATGGCTTAAAGTCAGAACTTATATTGAAAAGGAAAGCAAAGCATGAAAGTTTAGGAAATTTGTAGGCTTGTTATGTGTCAGAGAAATAAAAAGCATTTTCAGTGGAATAATTCAAGCAGGCTGTGGAGCAACAACTTACTAGAGAGACTGGCATAAATAAAAAGAACCAGGGAAAAGACAATGGGAAAAAGGTCTTGAAAGTATTTCAGAGATCTAGCAAGCAGTCCTTCCAATCACAGGCCCTGAAGACTATGAGGACTGAGTTGTTTTGTGGGCCAAGCCCAGCTCTCCACTGCCCCACACGGTCTCGGAACACTGTTCCTCGTATTGTGGTAACTTTGTCTCCGAACTCACTTCAAAGGGCTCCAGAAAGAGCTTGGGCTACTGCTTCAGAGAGTAAAAGCCATGAGCCATAACAGTTTCCATGTAGTTAAGCCTGCAAGTATGCAGAGTGCAAGAGTAAAGGAGGCTTGGTACCCATTGCCTAGATTTCAGGGGATATAAGAGAAAACCTGAGTGCCCTGGCAGAAGCTTGCTACAGGGACAGAGCCCTCACAGAGAATCTCTACTAGGGTAGTTCCAAGGGGAAATGTGGGTTTGGAGCTCCACACAGTGCCCCCACCAGGACACAGCCTAGTGTAGCTGTGAGAAGGAGGCCAGTATCTTTCAGCTTCCATAATGGTGGATCTACTGGCAGTTTTCTCCCTGCATCTGGAAAATCTGCATGTACTCAACAACCCACGAGCCTCCATGGAGCTGAACCCTGCAAAGCAAGAGTTGCACAGCTATCCAGGCTTTTGGGAGCCCACTTTTTGCACCATTGTGCTCTAGATATGGGTCTTGTAGTAAAATGAGATTTTTTTGGAGCTTTAAGATATAAGGACTGCCTGCTGGGTTTTGAACTGGTGTGAGTCCTGTAACCCCTTTCTTTTGGATGTTTTCTCCATTTTGGAGCAGTATTGTTTACCCAATGACTATACTTCCATTGTAATTTGGAACTAAATCACTTGTTTGTGATTTTACAGGCTTATAGGTGGAAGAACCTTGCCCAATCTCCAATGAGATTTTAGACTTGGGCTTAAGACTTTTGAGATAATGCTGCAATAAGTTAAGACTTTGGAGGAGTATTGAGGAGGTGTATTTATATTTTTCAATGTAAAAAGGACATGAACTTTGAAGGGAGCAGGTGCATGTTAATATAGTTTGAATATTCATCTCCACACAAATCTCATGTTGAATTGTAATTCCCAGTGTTGGAGCTATCAATGAGCCTAGTTGGAGGCTATTGGATCATGAGAGTGAATCACTCTTGGCTTGATGCTTTCCTCACTATAATGAATGAGTTCTCATGAAATCTGGTTGTTTGAAATTATGTGGCACCTCCCCATTCCTTTTGCTCCTGAGTTTTTCATGCAACATGCCTGCTCCTGCTTTCCCTTCTGCCATCAGTAAAATCTCTCTGAGGCATTCTCAGAATATGAGCAGATGCCAGCATCATGATTCCTGTGTACCCTGCAGAAATGACAGCCTATTAAACTTATTTTCTGTATAAATTACCCAGCCTCAGGTATTATAGCGATGCATGAACAGCTCAATACAGTTCTATTCTTGATATTTTATTTTTTCTGATCATTGTGAATGTGATTGCATTCTTGATTTGGCACTTAGCTTGGATGTTATTGATCTATAGAAATGCTACTGATTTTTATACACTAATTTTGTATCCTGAAACTTGCTGAAGTAGTTTATCAGATCTGTCAGCTTTTGGGCAAAGTTTATGCAGTTTTCTAGGCATTAAATCATATCTTCTGAAAACAGATAGACTGACTTTCTCTCTTCCTATTTGGATGGCTTTTATTTCTTTCTCCTCTTGCCTGATTGTTCTGGCTAGGACTTCCAGTACTATATTGAATAGGAGCAGCAAGAGTCAGCATCTTTGTCTCATTTCAGTTCGCAAGGGGAATGCTTCCAGATTTTGCCCATTCAGTATGATGTTACCTGTGGATTTGTCACAGGTGGCTTTTGTTATTTTGAAGTATATTCCTTTGATGCCTTGTTTGTTAAGAGTTTTTAACATATAAGAACTCTTCATCTCAATCATGTGGTTTTGGTTTTTAGTATTTTTTATGTGATAAATCACATTTATTGATTTAGGTATGTTGAACCAACCTTGCATCCCAGGGATTAAGACTACTTGATCATGGTGGATTCACTTTTTGATGTGCTGCTGGATTCAGTTTGCTAGTATTTTGGTGAGGATGTTTGCATCTATGTTCATCAAGGACATGGACCTTAAGTTCTTTTTTTGTTGTTGTTTTGTTTTGTCTCTGCCAAGTTTTGGTATCTGAATGATAATGGCCTCATAGAAGGAGCTAGGGAGGCAGTCCTCCAACACACTTTTTAGAAATGTTTCAGTAGGAATGGTACCAGCTTTTCTTTGTATGTCTGGTATAATTTGTCTTTGAATCCTTGTGCAGGCTTTTTCTGATTGGTAGAGTTCTTATTACTGATTCTATATTTTGGAACACATTGTTAGTTTTGTTTAGGTGTCAATTTCTTACTGGATCAATCTTGTAAGGTTGTATATTTCTAATATTTTTTTTTTACTTCTTGCAAGTTTTCTAATTTGTGTGCAGAGACGTGTTCATAATAATCTCTGAGAGTGTTTCTGTATTTCTGTGAAGTCAGTGGTTATGTCCCCTTTGTCATTTCTGATTGTGTTTAATTATATCTTCTTTGTCTCTTTATTCATCCAGCTAGAGGTCTATCAATTTTATTATTTTTTAAAAAATCTCTGGTTTCATTGATCTTTTGCATGGTTTTTCTCCTTTCAATTTCCTTTATTTCAACTGTAATTTTGGTTATTTCTTGTCTTCTAGCTTTAATGTTGGTTTGGTCGTACTTCTCTAGTTCCTCTAGTTGTAATATTAGGTTGTTAACTTGAGATCTTTCTGACTTTTTGATGTGGGTATTTAGGTCTTTAAACTCTCCTCTTTAAACAGCTTTAGCTGTGTCCCAGAGATTTTGATATGTTGTATCTTTGTTTTCATTAGTTTCAAAAAATTTCTTGATTTCTGCCTTAGTTTCATTATTTACTCAAAAGTCATGTAGGAATAAATTGTTTAAATTCTATGTAATTATATGGTTTAAAAAGATCTCAGTATTGATTTCTATTTTTATTGTGTCATGATTTAAGAGTGTGACTGTTATAATTTTGTTTTTCTTTTTTACTCAGCTGAGAATTGTTTTATGGCAGACTTCATGGTCAATTTTAGAGTATGGACTATGGGCAAATGAAAAGAATGTATACTTTGTTGGTTTCAAGTGGAGAGTTTTGTAGATATCTGTTAGCTTCTTTTGGTCAAGTGTCGAGTTCAGCTCCCAAATATCTTTGTGAGATTAGAGTTCTTTAGATGTCTCTTAGCTTCTTTTGGTCAAGTGTTAAGTACAGCTCCCATTTTTTTGTTGTTGTTGTTAGTTTTCTCCCTCAATTATCTGTCTAATACTGCCAGTACAGTGTTGAAGTTTTTCACTATTATTATGAGGTTATCCAAGTCTCTTTGTAGGCCTCTAAGAACTTGTTTTAGGAATATGGGTGCTCCTGTGTTGGGTGCAAATATATATTTGGGGATAGGTAAGTCTTCTTGCTGAATTGAACACTTTACCATTATGTCATGCCCTTCTGTGCTTTTTTTCATCATTGTTAAAGTCTATTTTGTCTGAAATTAGATTACCAATCTCTGCTTTTTATTTATTTTTATTTTTTCATTTGCTTGGTAGATTTTTCTCCATCCCTTTAATTTGAGCCCATGGGTGTCTTTGCATGTGAGACAGATCTCTTGAAGATAGCATACAATTGGGTCTTACTTCTTTATTGAACTTTCCCCTCTGTGTTTTTAATTGGGGGATTTAGTCAGTTTATATATAAGGTTAACATTGATATGTGAGGATTTGTTCCTATCATTGTGCTGTTAGCTGATTATTATGCAGATTTGATTGTGTAGTTGCCTTATATTGTCAATGGTCTGTGTACTTAAGTGTATTTTGTGGTGGCTAATAATGGTCTTTCATTTCCATATTTAACACTCCCATAGTGACTTCTTGTAAGGCAGGTCTGATGGTAACACATTTCCTTAGCATTTTCTTGTCTGCAAAAGATCTTATTTCTCCTTTACATATGAAGCCTAGTTTGGCTGCATATAAAATTCTTGGTTGAAACTTATTTTCTTAAGAATGCTGAATATAGGCCCTCAGTCTCTACTGGCTTGTAGGGTTTCTGCTGAGAGGTTCACTGTTAGCCTGATGGGGCACCCTTTGTAGATGATCTGCCTCTTCTCTCTAGCTGCCTTCAATATATTTTCTTTCATGTCGACCTTGGAGAATCTGATGTCTATATGTCTTGAAAATGGTCAGCTTGTACAGTATCTTGTACGGGTTCTCTGCATTTTTAAAATTGGAATGTTGGCTTCTCTAGTGAGGCTGGAAAAATTTTGGTGGATGATATCCTGAAACATGTTTTTTTGTTGTTGTTGTTCACTTTTTCTCTCTTTTAGGTATATCAATGAGTTATATATTTGATCTCATTATATAATCCTATGCTTTTTGAAGGTTTTGTTCATTTTTTACATTCTTTTTTTCTTTACTTTTATCTGGGTAAATTCAGAGAACTAGTCTTCAAGCTCTGAGATTATATCCTCAGCTTGGTCTATTCTGCTATCAATATTTGTGATTGTATCATGAAATGTTTGTAGTGAGTTTTTCAGCATTATCAGATCATTTTGGTTCTTTCTTAAAAAGGCCATTTGTCTTTCAGCTCCTGTATTGTTTTGTTGTATTCCTTACATTCCTTGAATTGGGTTTCAACTTTCTACTAAATCCTAGTAATCTTCATTCTGACCCATATTATGAATTCTATGTTTGTCATTTTAGCTGTTTCAGCCTGGTTGATAACCATTGCTAGGGGAACTACTGCTGTCATTTGTAGGTAAATTTAGTTTTTTGAGTTGCTGGAGTTCTTGCAGTGATTCTTATGTGTGTGGTTATATGATCCTTTAATCTTTGAAGTTGCTGTCTTTTGCACGGGTTTTTCTGCTTTTATCTTCTTTGATGCCCTTGGGGTTTGATTGTGGTATAAGGTATGCTCAGTTGACTAGCTTTCATTCTAGAATATTTTAGGGGCTTTAGTCTCAACTCAGTACTCCTGGGCTATATGCTCTAACTTCGGCAGGTTGGTACTGGAAAGGTATTTAAAGGTACTGGTGGCATTTTTTACTTGGGAGAATACATATATATTGGTGTCACTCAATGTAATAGGACACATAGAAGAATAAAGTGACATATAATGGGAGGTGACATCTCATTTACATTTATTTGTGGTGCTTGTAGAATAAATGAGTAAAAACAAATGATGCAATGAATGCATAAAAAATATGCAGGCAATAATGCCTAGAGTTTTTAGCTGCTTAAGAATGTTTCATGCTTCACCTTATATTTATAGGAAAAGCAAAAAGTGGATCTTCTTTTTATACTGTATTTATAATTTTATCAATATTTCTTGAGCTGAATTTCAATGTTGGTTAGAAATTTACATAAACTATTCTGTATATATTATACAGAGAAATAATCTTTAGGCTATTGACTCTTGATATGTTAGTATTATCTTAATTCAAATTTGTTTAAAATTTCTACAATAGGAAATATGAACATTTCAGACAAATACTCAAAGAAATAATACTAGAAATTGGAAAGAAGAGGTTTCAACCTAATGTGCTAATAAATACAGGACTTGGCAGTAGTTGCTCTGTCCTGACAAGTAAAATGCTGATGAAACTGAAAATCAGAGACGCTTCA
Organism: Mandrillus leucophaeus; assembly: GCF_000951045.1. Lineage (NCBI taxonomy): Eukaryota > Metazoa > Chordata > Mammalia > Primates > Cercopithecidae > Mandrillus > Mandrillus leucophaeus. Next base: position 898,117 of record NW_012105032.1, read on the forward strand.
TAGATCCATCAAATAATAGAGGTAAAAAAAAATAAAAAACCCTGCTATTTTTCAAATTGGAAACACATTCTAGTGCATATGAAGAATCACAACTTATTAGAATAAAACCAAAGCAAAAACTTCTGTGGATATTAGTAATGGGGTAGAAAACCCTACCCCCAAATTATACTGTAATGGACAAATTGATGGAATCTAAGTGTGGAGAAGACTGGGAACTAAAAGGAAAAACACCTTTGAGGAGGCCTGGTCTTAGGAGGCCCTCAAACTTTTATGCATTTTACCTCTTGGATATATCCCACGTTTCCACAGTAAAGATAATGGGAAAATCTCCTTGTACTTTTGGCAGGGTAAGGAAAAAAATTGATATTTTAAAATATACCTAGAGCATTTGCTTCTTTTTTTTTTTTTTTTTTT
>NW_012105032.1:898618-899648 GCF_000951045.1 Mandrillus leucophaeus
TATGCACTCATAAAAAAGGATGAGTTTGTGTCCTTTGTAGGGACATGGATGCAGCTGGAAACCATCATTCTTAGCAAACTATCGCAAGAACAGAAACCAAACACCGCGTGTTCTCACTCATAGGTGAGAAGTGAACAATGTGATCACTTGGACACAGGAAGGGGAACATCACACACCGGGGCCTATTGTGGGGAGGGGTGAGGGGGAGGGATAGCATTAGGAGAAATACCTAATGTAAATGACGAGTTAATGGGTGCAGCACACCAACATGGCACATGTATACATACAAACCTGCACGTTGTGCACAGGTACCCTAGAACTTAAAGTATAATAAGAAGAAGAAGAAGAAGAAGAAGAAGAAAAAGAAGTAAAGGCCTTTTAAATATATGCATAGCTTGGACTTGGATATCTGTTTTTATTTAAACTGACTTTTAACCACAGTGCTCTTAAAAAAAAAAAAAATCTTTCTAAATCTCTTATTACCCTACTCTAGCTAGGCCATACAGTGAATATTCCTGGCTTTTAAACTTTACCAAAATAAACCTCATTGGTGAAACCAATAGGCCTTAACTAAAGTTATGACTTAACCATGAGTGTTCAAGGTATTTTCAAAGAGGGAGTTAACAGTTTTTACAATACCTAGAATATCTGAAGTTAGCTCAGAGGAAAGAAAATTCAAGAAGGGAACTCACAAGTTGTTCCTGGAGGGGCAGAGAATCAACAAATGGCAAATGTCACACAAATATCAATCAGAAAGTACTCTTCCTTAAGCCAGGAATTGAACCCTGAACTCATGCCACCACTGGGAAAATACAAAGCCTTAGTTACCATGCTACAGAATTTGGCAGTTTTTATTTCTCTTCCCAGAAGGAGCCTTGAGCAGTCAATTTGGAGCTTTTTCTTTTTCTTTTTTCTTTTTTTAATCTCTTCTGTTACACATGGTGACCATGTTGCCCAGAGACCACATGGTCGCCATGTGTAACAAAAGAGATGAAGAAGAAGAAGAAGAAAGAGAAGGAGAAGGAGAAGG
>NW_012105032.1:902053-908683 GCF_000951045.1 Mandrillus leucophaeus
CTCTCCTATTGTGATGTAAGATGTGCCTTGCTTTTCCTTTGCCTCCTGCCTTGATTGTAAGATTGCTGAGGTCTCTCCAGCCATGTGAAACTGTGAGTTAATTAAGCCTCTTTTGTTTATAAATTTCCCAGTCTCAGGTAGTGTCTTTATAGCAACGTGAGAATGGACTAATATAGAGAATTGGTAGTAGGAGTCGGGTACTGTTATAAAGATGACCTGAAAATGTGGAAGCGACTTTAAAACTGGGTAACAGGCAGAGTTTGGAACAGTTTTGAAGGTTCAGTAAAAGACAGAAAGATGTGGAAAATTTTGGAACTTTCTAGAGACTTGTTGAATGGTTTTGGCCATAATGCTGATAGTGATATGGACAATGAAGTTCAGGCTGAGGTGGCTTCAGATAGAGATGAGGAATTTGTTGGGAACTGGAGCAAAGGTCACTCTTGCTATGCTATGCTTTAGCAAAGAGATTGGTAGCATTTTGCCCCTTCCCTAGAGATCTGCTCAACTTTGAACTTGAGAGAGATAATTTAAGGTATCTGGCAGAATAAATTTTTAAGCAGTAAAGCATTCAAGAGGTTACCTGGCTTATTCTGAAAGCATTCACTTTTATGCATTCATGAAGAGGTGGTTTGAAATTGGAACTTATGTTTAAAAGGGAAGCAGAGCATAAATGTTTGGAAAATTTGCAGGTTGACCATGTGGTAGAAAATAATAACCCATGTTCTCAGGAGGAATTCAAGTTGGCTGCAGAAATTTGCATAAGTAACGAGGAGTTGAATGTTAACCACCAAGACAATGGGGCAAAGGTCTCAGACTTGCATGGGGTCTGTGGCACCTTTGCTTGGTCAATTTGGAAGGGGAATATTTATGCAATTACTGAACTCCCGTTGTAACTTGGAGGGAACTAACTCATTTTTTATTTTACAGGCTCATAGGCAAAAGGGACTTGCCTTGTTTTAGATGAGACTTTGGACTTGGACTTTTGAGTTAATGTTGGAATGAGTTAAGACTTTGTAGGACTGTTGAGAAGGCATGATTGGTTTTTAAATGTGAAAAGGACATGAGATTTGGGAGGGGCCAGAGTGACATAATATGGTTTGGTTCTGTGTCCCCACCCAAATTTCATCTCGAATCCCCACTTGTCCAGGAAGGGACCTGGTTGCAAATGATTGGATGATATAGGAGGTTTCTCCCATGTTGTTCTTGTGATAGTGAGAAGTTCTCAGGAGATATGATGGTTTAAAAGTGGCAGTGTCCCCTGTGTTCTCTCTTTTTTTCCACCATGTACGATGTGCCTTGCTTCCCCTTTGCCTTTCACAATACTTATAAGTTTCCTAAGGCCTCCCCAGCCATGCAGAAATGTAAGTCGATTAAATCTCTTTTGTTTATAAATTACCCAGTCTCAGGTAGTAGATTTACAGCAGTGTGAAAATAGACTGAGACAGTAATTTAAACAATAGCCAAGAAAACTAGAGTTCAGAGATATTTAGTTTCCCTATGGAAACTATGGGCCTGAGTTGTCTTTCAGAAACCCCCCACTGAAGACCCCCACCAAATAGATCTACTGACATGTAATGCTCAGATAGGGGGGCATTGAAGATCGAATTATGATAACCATTTTCTGTAATAAATTATTTTCTGAGGGGTTTGGAAGAATTCACACCTTTGAGACAGTTAAGATTTTTTTTCTGCTGACCACAAATTACTAAACAAAGCTTTGTTTCCTTAACTAATTGCAAATCCAACAATCATTAAATCTACCTACAACCGATAAGGTCCTACTTTAAGTTATCTCACCTTTTTTTAGGTCAAAAACAATGTGTAACCTCTATCTATTGATTCAGTATTTTGCATGTAGCTTCTGCTTTTGTAAAATTTATCCCTGCCTTTTAAAACCCTGTCTTGCAAGACATCAGTGAAGTCCAGATTGGAGCAATAGCTGCTTGTCCGTCCTAGCTTGGAACCCTGCAAAAAAATGCCCTCTTTTCTATCACAGCAAAAACCTCAATGTGGATATGTGGTTTTACTGCACTGGGAAAATGTGTCAGTGGCAGCAAATCTCTATGATTCTGCAGCAACTTCAATTCTTGCCTCCTCAGAAGAAAAAAATTCAAAGGAGGGGCATAAGGCAGAAGAAGAGACTGAAGCAAGTTTTAGAGCAGGAGTGAAAATGTATGAAAATGCTTTAGAGCAGAAATGAAAGGAAGTAATGTACACTTGGAAGAGGGCCAAGTGGGAAACCTGAAAGACAAGTTCATGGCTTGACCTTTTGACTTGGGGTTTTATATATTGGCATACATTCACAGTCTCACATCCTTTCTCCCCTGATTCCTCCCTTGTGGTGGGCTGTTGACAAGCATAGTGGCTTGCCAGTACTTGGAAGTTGATCATGCACATTGTGTTTACTGAAATTGTAAGCTTGCTCACTTGAGGTGTCCTTCCCTTACCAGAAATACTCCTAGAAGGTCATTTACCATTTAAACACTGTCATTTCTCCTCTAAATGTACATGGTTGAACTCAGCCATCCAACTCCTAAGATCTTATCAGGAAGCAGATGATCATCAGTTTCAGGTTTTTTCTATCTCTGGGAAGACTGCCTTTCCCTGGTGCTGGCTGTGGCCAATAATTATTTTAGAGAGAGATAGTTAACAATCACCTGACCATCACCTGATGGTCTCCTGATATTCCTGATCAGATGGAGCCCTCTCCTGCTCTGCTCATGCCTGACTATCTACATATTGTAGGATTTTCCCATTCATGATCCTAAGCCCCCAATTATTTGAAGAAAATGGACAAAGATCAGTCTTCTGTAACTCTTTGCTGCTGACAAAGAGGCAGCGGATCATTCTGTGGGTCTTGGCCTCTTGCTAGCTGTCAGGGCAGGAAGGTGGCTCCATGGGTGTTTGAATGTGGTATCCAGCCAGGGTCTAGGGAGACAGCGGCAGGAGTTTGCCTCTGTTATGTCTCACTGATGGGCAGTCTAGGGGTCCCCTGTAGGAGAGTGATTCTTTGAATATTGAAAAGATGATATCCCTCACTGAGGATTATCTGGAGCTTGATGGCCTATCCTTTTCGTTTCTTCTGAGCTACAACCAGACATCACTAGTTGGCTCACAGGAATAAGCAGGGTTAGTCTAAATTTCAGACAAAAACTCAAAAAGAACTGATGAGACTATAATCTAATAATAAATGCATCATAGTGCTCAAAACATAATTTTTATCTCTCCAGTTCTCATTTTTATTTTAAACAAATCATGAGAGTACTGATTTGTTTGCAAAATAAGATTTAGTTTTATTATACTTGGCATAATTATTTGCATAAAGCACAGCAAGTTTATTTTCTACATAGGCTCCTTTTTAAATTGGCTTTGATGGATCTTCATTCCATAATGAATCTCATGTCACAGTTTTCTTAAAGCCTTAAGCCCAGCCATAAATTGGTGCCATCAAATACCTGGGTAAATTTTTCTCCTCTTGAGGTCCCAAGATAACTTGAAGCTCCTGGGCCTGATAACTTCAAGATAACTTGAAGCTCCTGGGCCTGTCAGAAAGTGACATTCTTTACTTACCACAGGTCAGGAATCCTGTACAGGAACTGTGTAGACAAGGTATTAGGACAGTTTTCCCAATGGGCTTTTATTGACTCTATAAGTAAAATTTGATTCCTTAAGGGAAAGTATGCCATTCCAGTCAAAGCCTTGGTAAAATAACCAGATCCTCCAACTGTGTTCTGATGCAAAAGAAACCAGATTTGTATTGCATTTATGCAAATAACTATATTGCCATTAGTTAAGAACACTCACAAATAGCTTTCAAATTTTGAAGAAATCCAGTAAAGAGAAATATGCTCCAAAGATTATTTATAGGAGCATATTTTACTGAGTTGGTAAAAGATGTAAATAGCTCAAAAGAAAAGTTTCTCTGGCTTTGAAAAACAAAATACCAGCAACGTTTTGAGCAAAAAGTCATGAAATAATTAATTTAGTCTTCTATTAGGTCAGGCCACACATACAGTTAACTCTTGTTCTGCTTGATATTCATAAACATTTCAGCTCTCCATGAGAGTCCTAAAAGTTTTTCCCTAATTCTAACGTCACAATCTCCAAAGTCATCAGAATGCTGCATTCAAGAACACTTCTTAGAGTTTTATGGCTGGTTATAAAACCACCTTCTAAAGAGAACCAAAGGAAGACAATAATTTCCTTGGATGACAAGACATCTTAGGGCAGCCTCTATTAAAGCCACAATTGACTAGGAATTTTGGTTACTTCTTTGGTGTATTATAACAATTTGACCCAACAATTCTAAGGATTAATAATAACACACACTAATTAATATCAGAATTATAGAAGTTTCACATAATTTTGGAACAAAAGCTTATAACACATTTATACAAATACAGCCCAAAGAAAGCCAAATATTACCTTTGCATTAGTGTACTGTTGATGTCAATCTTAGTTCTTAAAACCTTATAGACAAATCTATTCAATTTTAATCAGTCTGACTCTACAGTAAGACTCTCATAAACCTTTTATAACTCTTTACAGTTTTATTTGTTAAAGAGCAGAACAATGCTCTAAACCCTGTTATGGTTTTATTCCAATGTTTAATTCACAGAAATACTGAATAATACCCCTTATCTTTACCCAATAATTTCACACACAAACATTTTTTACAAGATTAATTTTTCCCAACCTTTCCATGACTTGTTCAAACTTTCAGGATTTTTTTTTCCATCTAGTGAAAAACAAGCCTTTAATCCATTAATCTAGGCAAAAATATACACATTACCTTGCCTTGTTATATTTTTTTACAAAAAACACATTTCACTTTCCTTACACACCTTACGTGTAAAACTTTTCCTTCAGTAGTTTTAATTAAATGTTACAATGTTAACTCTTAGCAACTTTTATTTTTGGTGAAAAACCTAGTAAGTAAGTGATTTTAATTATGTACTAGGTGTGGAGCCTAGGAAACCAAATGGAAGTGCGAATAAAGTCTGACTCTTTGCAGCATAACCAGGGGAGCATGGATAACTTCACATGTCCTCAGGCCTTACACAGAATCTAATGGCTCCAAAACAGGTAACTTGAACAATGTTCATAAGTCAAAGAATAAGTTTATGACCTTACAGCATTTAGCAAGCGTAGTATCTGACCTGCATAATTTATGCAATATGCCTAAATTTTTGAATATATTTTTATTTTACCATTAATATTTAAAACTGTCTTTATTTCCCAAACATTACTTAAGTCATATGAATGAAATGGCATTATAGTTTTTCTTTTTCTGGCAAAATACTTGATTTAAGCATTTATTATTTTTAAGCCAATAAATCAGAGCCCTTTCATATGTAAACATCACACACACAACACATATAAATACACAGAAAGACAGAAAATCCAGTAATGTAAGGTTTTCCATTTGCCAGTTTTTAAGTTTCTTAATTGGATTACTGGCTTCAGGGTGGAGCACTTTGAGAAACAAGGCCAGGAAAGCATGCAGTTTGTACCATCTAATAAGCAGTCACAGCTGGATGCAAAACAGATCCCCAAAAGTTAAGGGTACCATTTTTATAGCAGATCCTAGATCCCAAAAAAGAGAAAAATCAGCCCGTTTCCCATGGGATTCTTATCTCTCAGCGAGGGCTGGAAACAGTTCCATAGTTTCTAGGTGGCCAAGAGCATGTTTCTCTGATCCAAATGTGTAAAGCACTGGGTATCTCACCATAACTGCCATTAGCCATCCCTAAAAGTATATTTCTTACCCAGTTATTACACACCAAAGCTCTCTCATAATTCAAAGTAATTTCTGATACCCCTAAAATTAAAAAAAAAAAAAAAAAAAGCAAAACACACACACACACATCAGATATCATCATTCAAAGTGGAACAGAGGTTTAGATTTTGAGAGGGATTTTATCTGCTTTTGATTCCTGGAGCTTCATGAGGGAAAAAAGTTATTCCCAAAATGGGATCTGTGTTGCTTCCTCTGTTTATCCCAAGGAGAAATTGTCTTAGAAATTATCTTAGGTTCTCTCATGTGTGCAACCAGAGTGGCAAGAAGACAAAATGGAGAACAACTATTCAGTCAACTAAAAAGAAAGAAAAAAAAAATTCAGATAAACATGATTCAAGCACTCCTCAGCAAATGTAAAAGAACAGAAATTATAACAAACTGTCTCTTAGACCACAGTGCAATCAAACTAGAACTCAGGACTAAGAAACTCAATCAAAACCGCTCAACTACATGGAAACTGAATAACCTGCTCCTGAATGACTACTGGGTACATAACGAAATGAAGGCAGACATAAAGATGTTCTTTGAAACAAATGAGAACAAAGATACAACATATCAGAATCTCTGGGACACATTTAAAGCAGTGTGTAGAGGGAAATTTATAGCACTAAATGCCCACAAGAGAAAGTAGGAAAGACCTAAAATTGATACCCTAACATCACAATTAAAAGAACTAGAGAAGCAAGAGCAAACACATTCAAAAGCTAGCAGAGGGCAAGAAATAACTAAAATCAGAGCAGAACTGAAGGAGATAGAGACACAAAAAACCCTCCAAAAAATCAATGAATCCAGAAGCTGGTATTTTGAAAAGATCAGCAAAATTGATAGAC
>NW_012105032.1:912142-916896 GCF_000951045.1 Mandrillus leucophaeus
GGAGAAGGAGAAGAAAAAAAAAGAGAGAGAGAGAAAAGCATTGCCTGTGGTGGGGTGGGAAAGGTGAAGAGCTCAGGGAGGCCAGAGAAAGACCCAGCCATTGCAGCGACACTGAATCAAAAGTTTAGGTGGCTGTAGTCCCATCAGCTCTCAAGTTTCCCCTTTTGGGGAGGACCAAGAAGAAACAAACTCCAAAGCTAGTAGAAGAGAAGAAATAACCAAGATCAGAACAGAACTGAAGGAGACAGAGAAACAAAATACCCTTTAAAAAAATCAATGAATCCAGGAACTGGTTTTCTGAAAAAATTAATAAAATAGACCACTAGCTAGACTAATAAGAAGAAAAGAGAGAATAATCTAATAGGCACAATAAAGAATGATAAAGGGGATATCACTGTTGACACCACAGAAATACAAACAACCATCGAGAGTACTATAAACACCTCTATGCAAATAAGCTAGAAAATCTAGAATAAATAAATTCCTGGACACTTACACCCTCCCAAGCTTGAACCAGGAAGAAGTTGAATTCCTGAGTAGACCAATAACAATTTCTGAAATTGAGGCAGTAATAAATAGCCTACCAACCGATAAAAGCCCAGGACCAGATGAATTTACAACGAAATTCTATCAGAGGTACAAAGTGGACCTGCTACCATTTCTTCCAATAATATTCCAAACAATTGAAAAGAAGGGACTTCTGCCTAACTCATTTTATGAGACCATCACCATCCTGATAACAAAACCTGGCAGAGACACAACAACAAAAAAAGGAAACTTTAGGCCAATATCTCTGATGAACATCAACACAAAAATTCTCAATAAAATACTGGAAAACCGAATCCAGCAGCACAACGAAAAGTTTATCCACCAGAATCAAGTCAGCTTCATTCGTGGGATGCAAGGCTAGTTCAACATATACAGATCAATAAACGTAATTCATCACATAAACAGAACTAAAGACAAAAACCACGGGATTATCTGAATAGATGCAGCAAAGGTCCTAGATAAAATGTTAAAAAAAACTCTCAATAAACTAGGTATTGATGGAACATATCTCAAAATAATAGGAGCCATTTATGACAGACCAACAGCTAATATTATACTGAATGGACAGAAGCTGGAAGCATTCCCCTTGAAAACTGGCACAAGATAATGATGCCCTCTCTACCACTCCTATTCAACAAAGTATTGGAAGTTCTGTCCAGGGCAATCAGGCAAGAGAAAGAAATAAATGGCGTTCAAATAAAAAGAGAGGAATTCAAACTGTCTTTGTTTGCAGCTGACATGATCTCATATCTAGAAAACTCCTTTGTTTTAGCCCAAAAGTTTCTTAGGCTGATAAGCAGGTTCAGCAGTCTCAGGATACAAAATCAAGCATTTCTATACACCAACAATAGACAAGCAGAGAGCAAAATCATGAATGAACTCCAAATTCACAATTACTACAAAGAGAATAAAGTACCCAGGAATACAGCTAACAAAGAAAATGAAGGACCTCTTGAAGTAGAACTACAAACCACTGTTCAAGGAAATCAGATTTGACATAAACAAATAGAAAAACATTCCATGCTCGTGGATAGGAAGAATCAGTATCACAAAAATGGCCATACTGCCCAAAGCAATTTATAGATTCAATGCCATTCACATTAAACTACCATTGACATTCTTCACAGAATTAGAAAAAAAAAAAAAAAACTTTAAAATTAATATGGAAGCAAAACAGAGCCCGTGTAGCCACGGCAATCTTAAGCAAAAAGAACAAAGCTGGAGGTATCATGCTACCTGACTTTAAACTACACTACAAAGTTACAGTAACCAAAGCAGCATGATACTGGTACAAAAACAGACACATAGACCAATGGGACAGAATGGAGAATAGAAATAAGACCACATCTACAACCATCTGATCTTTCAAAAACATGACAAACACAAGCAATACGAAAAAGATTCCCTATTTAATTAACAGAGCTCGGAAAACTGGCTATCCAAATGCAGAAAATTGAAACTGGAATCCTTCTTTACACCTAATACAAAAATTAACTCAAAGTGGATTAAAGACTTAAATGTAAAAACCAAAGCTATGAAAACTCTAGAAGACAATCTGAGAATTACTATTCAGGACATAGGCATGGGCAAAGATTTAATGATGAAAACATCAAAAGCAATTACAACAAAAGCAAAAATTGACAAACGGGATCTAATTAAACTAAAGATCTTCTGCACAGCAAAAGAACTATCATCAGAGTGAACAGAGAACCTACAGAATGGGATAGAAAATGTTTTCAATCTATCCATCTGACAAAGGTCTAATATCCAGAATCTAAAAGGAACTTAAACAAATTTATAAGAAAAAGTGGGCAAAGAATTTGGGAGGCCAAGGCGGGTGGATCACTTGAGGTCAGGAGTTTGAGACCAACCTGGCCAACATGGTGAAACAGTGTCTGTACTATAAAAAAATAAAGATAAAATAAAATAAAAAGCTAATCAGTTGGGTGTGGCAGTGGGTGCCTGTAGTCCCAGCTACTCAGGAGGCTGAGGCTAAAGAATTGCTTGAACCTGAGAAACGGAGGTTGCAGTGAGCTGAGATTGCATCTCTACACTCCAGCCTGGGTGACAGAGTGAGACTTTTTCTCAAAGGAAAAAAAATGTAGGCAAAGAACATGAACAAATACTTCTCAAAAGAAGACATTTATGTGGCCATCAAATATATGAAAAACAGCTCAACATTACTGATCATTAGATAAACGAAAATCAAAACTACATTGAGATACCATCCCATGCCAGTGAGAATGGTGGTTATTAAAAGTCAAGAAAGAACAGATGCTGGTGAGGCTGTGGATAAATAGGAATGCTTTGAGACTGTTGGTGGGAATATAAATTTGTTCAACCATTGTGGAAGGCAGTGTGGTGAAGATCTAGAACCAGAAATACCATTAGACCCAGCGATTCCATTACTGGGTGTATACCCAAAGTAATATAAATTATTCTATTATAAAGATACAAGCACATGCATGTTCATTGCAGCACTATTTACAATAGTAAAGACATAGAATCAACCCAAATGCCCATCAATGATAGACTGAAAAAAGAAAATGTAGTATATATATACCATGGAATACTATCCAGCCATAAAAAGGAAAGAGATCATGTCCTTTGCAGAGACATGGAAGGAGCTGGAAGCCATTATCCTCAGCAAATCCAAAGCCATTATCCTCACACAGGAACAGAAAACCAAACACCACATGTTCTCACTTATAAGTGGGAGCTGAACAATGAGAACACATAGACGCAGGAAGGGGAATGACACACACTGGGCCCTTTTGGGGCAGGGAATTGGGAGGAGGGAGAGTATCAGGATAAATAGCTAATGGACCAGGGGCTTAATACCTAGGTATTGGGTTGATAGGTGCAGTAAACCACCACGGCACACGTTACTTATGTAACAAAACTGCACATCCTTCACATGTATCCCGGAACTTAAAATGAAAAGAATTCACAAATGGCAAAGGAAGAACTTCCTCTCTTCCCAACGTGGTGCTAACTAAAAAAAAGCCAGTAGGTGCGATCCTTAAAGGGCCTGCGTGAGCCCCTATGCAGGTTTACAAACTGCTTCAAATCAGTGGCTTTCGAAACCAGTGGCTTTTGAAGCAGTTTGTCTGCCTGCATAGGGGAAAACTTGGCCCCGGAGAGTAACAGGAATGAAAATCATATGGTAAGTCATAAAGACCTGGCAGAGTTAGAGTTCCGATTAGTGTCTGTCCCAGCAATGTGCCAGCAGAAAGGGGAGGGGTTGGAGTTCATCCAAGCTGCTAGGGTAAAAGCAAATATAAATCTGAGGAGATATCCCTAAGGAAGCCCATGTCTTTGCTGCCTCACAAACCCAGTGAAAGAGACGTGGGCACATGAAGAGCAGGAAGTGTGTATTTAAGAAGTCACATAGTCTGCAAAGTGAAAGCAAAGAGCAGACTTACCCCCAAGGCAGATGGTCTGGCAGGTGTGCAAGGCCATTTCAGAACACACAGAGAGAAAACAGAATAGGCATTGTGAATTATTGGGAAAGAGCCAATTTTAGGTGAAAAACCTAGGAAACCCAGACATTGCACGGTTTTAGACTTTAGCTCTAGCATTGTCGTGAGCTTCTGTCCAGGAGGGTCATTAGTGCTTCAGTTCTACTGCATGTGAACCCCAACGTCCTTTCCACCACGAAGAGCTACCCATCAGGGTGAGCTGAGAGATCAGTCATGAGGAGCAGGGTCACTAATGTCTGAGAGGAGTTGTTCTGGGTGTTGGTTAGTAAGCAGAAGAGAGAAAGGGAGAAGAAAACCATGTATGGATGTTAAACACCTCCAGCCAAAGAAGGCGAGGCATAGAGATTACCACTAGGGCATGGACCCTAGTCAAGCATTGCCAATGTATGTTAGCGGTGAAAGTTATCCGAGTCACAGTGCACCAAAATATGTCAGCAAAGTCAATTCTTGCCGCCTCAAAGGAAAGAATTGAACTGAGGGGCATAAGGCAGAAGAAGAGACCAAGGCAAACTTTAGACCGGGAGTGAAAGTTTATTAAAATGCTTTAGGACAAAAATGAAAGGAAGTAAAGTACACTTCGAAGAGAGTCAAGCAGGCCACTTGAAAGACAAGGGTGCGGTTTGACCTTTTGACTTGGGTGGGTTTTTTTTTTTTTTTTTTTTTGATGAAGTCTCACTCTGTCACCAGGCTGGAGTGCAGTGGCCCAATCTTGGCTCACTGCAA
>NW_012105032.1:921649-922249 GCF_000951045.1 Mandrillus leucophaeus
AATAGCAGGCTCTGAAATTGAGGCAATAATTAATAGCCTACCAACCAAAAAAGTCCAGGACCAGATGGATTCACAGCCAAATTCTACCGGAGATACAAGGAGGAGCTGGTACCTTTCCTTCTGAAACTATTCCAATCAATAGAAAAAGAGGGAATTCTCCCTAACTCATTTTATGAGGCCAACATCATCCTTATACCAAAGCCTGGCAGAAACACAACAAAAAAAGAGAATTCTAGACTAATATCCCTGATGAACATCAATGCAAAAATCCTCAATAAAATACTGGCAAACCTAATCCAGCAGCACATCAAAAAGCTTATCCACCATGATCAAGTGGGCTTCATCTCTGGGATGCAAGGCAGGTTCAACATATGCAAATCAATAAACATAATCCAGCATATAAACAGAACCAAAGACAAAAACCACATGATTATCTCAATGAATGCAGAAATGGCCTTTCACAAAATTCAGTTGCACTTCATGCTAAAAACTCTTAATAAACTAGATATTGATGAAAAGTATCTCAAAATAATAAGAGTTACTTATGACAAACCCACAGCCAATATCATACTGAATGGGCAAAAACTGGAAGCATTCCCT